>NC_067143.1:1854542-2154542 GCF_903995435.1 Acomys russatus | reverse complement strand
GCTCTTGTAAACCTATTGTGTTATTCTGTTTTCACAAAGTTAGAACATTCATTATAGAATGTGACTATATTGGAAATCATGTTTTTCATTATTTTTCTTTGATTTTTTGAATAATTTTTATGATAATTATCTTTGTTCATCTATATCATATCTCTTTATAGCCAGCAAAGCACTGCCTTGTAGCATGTGGTCAAACGATACATTTTGTTTCAGGGTCTGTTGACGTTCAGAGATGTGGCTGTGGACTTCCCCCAGGAAGAGTGGGAATGCCTGAACTCTGCCCAGAGGGCTCTGTACATTGATGTAATGTTGGAGAATTATAGCAACCTGGTCTCTGTAGGTAAGACCATTTTGCTTGCAGAATTCCTAACTCATCCTTTGTACATACTGACTTATAGGTTGTAAACTCTCTGTTATGCTGTCATAGATACAACAGGAGACTAGGGAAAGTTTGGTAGTAACAAACTTTCTCAAGAGGCCTACCTATGCAGGTGGGGAGAAGACAGCCTGAGGGCACCACTACAATGAGCAAATATGTGATAGAGAGAAGTGGGAGACAAAGAAAAGCAAAAATAGTTTGCATACTATGAAAAGAGGCACATCTGGAGACGTGATATTGCAGTGAGGAACATCCTGATGGAGGGGCCTGCACATGATGTCCAGACCATGCTACTGCTTAGGGCCATTTCTGGGTCTATGGCCCAACCACAGTAGGCATCTGTGTCTATGTCTGTAGCCTATGTTACAACGAAAGACCACGTGGATATCCATGAGCTGGCCCTCTACTCACCAACCACCAAATGGTGGGACAGGCAGTAACTTGATCTTAGAGACCTGTCCCAGCCCCTCACCTAGGCAGCATGGGAGAGCTGGCCTTAATAGCTTGGATACAGGAAAGCTGGTGGACAGACCAACTCAGCTACCACCCAGGCCCAGTTTTTTGGACTTTGAGTTAGTTCACCCCAACATCTACCCCATCTTGAACTGCTGGAGCACATGAAGGTGCCAGTCCTGCAGAACCAAAGCTATAAGATCTCCATGACTCATGGCAACATCAGGATATCCGAGAGGAGTCTCAGTAAGGTCCAGTATTGATGGTGTAGCAGAAGCTAAAGGCCTAAAGCATGACTCGGTGCAACAGACATTTGCAAGTAAAGCTGTTTAGCCAAAAGGGCATGTGGTGTGACACACCACAGCTTCTGATGCCACTATGACAAATATATGACAGAGGAGCAGGGGAGTGGAATAGTATATACACAGCAGAACTGAATCCCTGACAACTATGATGGGTGTCAGAGAAGTCTAGAGTTGATAAAAGAGCAAGTTGTTGCCCAGAGGGGTCAGTGAGATTTTTTTTTTCTTTTGATGGAGTATAAGGGTAGAAGGTAAATATGGAAGGACTGGGACATAAGTGGGATTGGGGGTATATGATGTGAAATTCACAATGAATCAGTAAACAAATTTATGTTAAGGGGGGAAAAAAGAGCATTTAATGATATTTAGTTTTTTCATTTCATTTTCCATGCACCCTATGTTTTGCTTCCAAGACACATTTAGAAATTCAGTAGCATATAATATTTCCACCCATATCTTAAAGCTCCATATTCATCATTGCAATTGATACTGTTTTAAGTGTAAGAAAAATTTTAAATTCTTCCTAAATATGCTGAAGAGTTTGACAGGAAATAGGAGTTTGGAATTCATTCCTAGATTCCTTTATTTTGTGTTGTCTTCATGTACTAGACAGAGTACTGTCTTAGATGTCTGTATTCTTTCTAAAAATTCTAGCATGGGTCATGGAGTGCATCATAGAACATGGGTCTTATTGTACGCAATTCTACCTAGTCAACAGTCTGGAGCAAGTGAAATTGCCCTGGAATGTGGAAGGGGACGAGTAGCCAAAACCAGGCCAGGCTACTGAATGAGCAGGACAAAAGTGAAGGCTTCAAGTAAAAGACAAAGCAAGAACTGAAAATGCTTTGGCACTATGCAATTCCACTTCCAAGGATTCCTGGTCATTTTACTTAGTAAAGTATCCTGTCCTCAAGATGCATCTCGCCTGTTGTAACTGCTAGAAGACCGTGTGCCTTATTGCAACTGAATTATGATGATCTAATGCTAGCATAATGTACAATATTGAGTGGGCTGACATCAGATTGGAATAATTTTACAAAATTTCAAGTCTAAGGTGAAGCCATGAAGTAGCTTTATTCTGTGATTGCCTTCCTTGAATTTATGTCTTCATAGTACGTCTTCATTGCTTTGTTGGGGAAAACACAAACACCCTAAAAATCAGTGTAGAGAGTAGACTTGAGAATGACTATATAAGGAAAGCTAAGAAACACAGCAGCGTGTGCAGCTCAGACAGTGGAGGGTAGGAATAAGCACTAGCTGCCCGTGAAAGCCCTGCCCCAAATGATCTAGAGCCTTAGATATCTGGCAAAATACTTGCTTTGCATCCATTACTTTTGAAGAATCTAATGCCTTCTTTTTTTTTTTTTTTTTTTTATAGAAAATAAATCTTTTGGTCCTTTTAAGTAAGCCTTTAACACTAGAAGGAATTGGGTCTTTTGAATAGTACTCTTCATTGCTGTTTACTTAGTAAGTACAAATACTGTCAGCCTAGGATTGGAATAAACTCCTTTTCATCAATTTCTGAGAAAAATATTTTATATAAATATATTAAAAATATATTTAAAAATATTTTCAAATAGAGACATTTGCTCATGGAGTGACATCTCAAGGCTAATTATTGACATTCAATAATTTGTTCCATACTGCGTTAAGTTAGACATGTTTAAAAAGATGACATACCTATTAGATATCACTGGCCCTTGAAAGCTGACATACTGGTTTTGTGAAAATCTATATGTAATTACAGGGAATGGAAAATGTCAACTATTGGAAGCTCTATTTTACATAGTTGCAGGTTGACTTACCTTAAAAGAGAACTTAGGGAGGCACTCATTTATCACATGTTTAATCTTAGAACAAGCCCTATTAATCTGAATTGTACTCATTTTCCAGAGAACTACTGCATATGTGACACTGTCCATCAACATGTGAATACGGAAAAGAAGTCTTGTCAGTGTAATGAGCATGACAAAATGCTTCATGAACCCTCCAGGTGTACACTTTATAAAAGAAGTGAAGCTACAGAAAACTCAACTAACTACAAATGCAATAATCATAGGGAAGCCTCTATTGCCTCGTCAAACACAGATAGACATAAAAGTAGGCACACTGGAGAAGAGCCTTACAAATCTAAAGACTGTGAGAGAGCTTTAGCTTTATATTCCAACATTACTCAAAATCAGACAGACTACACTGCAAAGGAAGAGCATAGACAAGAAGAATATGACGGCCGTTTCACCTCTCCATACAGTCTAATCCAACAAACAATCTACATTGGAGAGAAACCATACCAGTGTGAGAAATGCAGGAAATACTACAGTACTGCCTCAAGTCTCACTGTACATAAGAGAATTCATACTGGAAAGAAACCCTACAAGTGCAACGTTTGTGACAAATCCTTTACCCAATGCACGAATCTTAAAACACATCAAAGACTTCATACTGGAGAGAAACCTTACAAATGCAAAGAGTGTGGAAAGTTATTTCCTCAGTTGTCAGCACTTAAAAGTCATCAGAAATTGCACACTGGAGAGAAGCCTTACAAATGTAAGGAATGTGACAAATCCTTTGCCCACTATTCCAGTTTCAGGACACACCAAAAAATCCACACCAATGAGGAACTTTATACTTGTCAAGAATGTGGCAAGATCTTACATCAGCTTTCACACTTTAGAAACCATTACAGACTCCATATTGGAGAGAAGCCCTACAAATGCAATGAGTGTGACAGATTCTTTACTCACTATTCATCATTCAAAAGGCACCAGAAAACTCATTCTCTAGAGAAATTTTATGAATGCAAAGAATGTGGCAAATCCTTTATTGAATTATCACACCTTAAAAGACATTACAGAATCCATACTGGCGAAAAGCCTTACAAATGTGAGGTATGTGACAAAGCCTTTACTGTGAACTCAACTCTTAAAGCACACCGGAAAATTCATACTGGAGAGAAACCTTACAAATGTAAGGAATGTGACAAATCCTTCACCAAGTGCTCACATCTTAGAAGACATCAGAGTGTTCATACTGGAGAGAAACCTTACAGGTGTAAGGAATGTGACAAATCTTTTACTGAGTGCTCAACACTCAGAGAACATCAGAAAATTCATACTGGAGAGAAACCTTACAAATGTAAAGAATGTAATAAATCCTTTATTCAGCGTTCAAATCTTAGGATACACCACAGAGTTCATACTGGAGAGAGACCTTACATATGTAAGGAGTGTGGCAAATCATTTACAAAGTGCTCAACTCTACAAACACATCTGAAAATTCATACTGGAGAGAAGCCTTACAAATGCTTGGAGTGTAACAAATCCTTTACCCAGGACTCACATCTTAGAACACATCAGAGAGTTCATACTGGAGAAAGGCCTTACATATGTAAGGAATGTGACAAATCTTTTACTAGGTGCTCCTACCTTAGAGCACATCAGAAAACTCATACTGGAGAGAAACCTTACAAATGCAAAGATTGTGACACATCCTTTATTCAAATTTCAAATCTTAGAAGACATCAGAAAGTTCATGCTGGACAAAAACATACCATTGTAAATAATGTGATATAACCTTCCTCTGATAGTCCCTGCTTACAAGTCACAACAGTATTTGTAATAGAAACATAAAGATAAGAAACTTGTGAAAACCTTAATGAAGGTTTAAATTTTAAAAAACATAAGAGTTTATATTAAAATTTTGTGAATATAAATGAAGGGAGTTTTCATTTCTTTTAATTTATATAAGTGTCTTTTTGGTTTTTTTGGGTTTTTTGAGACAGGATTTCTCTGTGTAGCCTTGACTGTCCTTTGTAGACCAGGCTGGCCTTGAACTCACAGCAATCCACCTGCCTCTGCCTCCCAAGTGCTGGGATTAAAGGCGTGTGCCACCACCACCCAGCTTAGTGTCATGCCTGCAATTATGTCTATGCACTACATGTGTGCCCGGTGCAGATAGAAGCCAGAAGAGAGCATCAGATCCCCTGAAGATGGCAGTACAGACAGTTCTTCATAGCTATTTGTATGTTCGGAATTGAATTCCTGTTCTCTAGAAGAACAACCAGTTCTCTTAACCACTGAGCCTTCTCTCCCATCCCTGAGAAAAGCTATGACAACAGAAACATTTATCATATTCACATCTAAACATTGCATAATAGTGCTAGGCAAGATGGTGCTCCATGGCCATCCTGGTCTACATAGTTCCAGAACTGCCAGAACTATATAGACTGTCTCAAGTAAATAAATAAATAAATAAATAAATAAAAACGAAGTCCAAGTCAGACAGGGTTACACAAAGAAACCCCAGTCTCGCGGGGGAAAGGGAACCAAGTCCTATGGACATGCAGTAATTCACTTTGAAGTACTGATAGGGGAGCATTTACTCCACACTCTAAAATTAAATATAGCTGCCATTAAGAGCTATTAAACCCTCCTGGAGTTAAGACTCTAGAACCCTCCATCAGCCACGATGAAATGGTAATTGCTCCATTCTTACACAGTTACTTATTCTTAGAACCATTTTGAACAGTTGTAAGTCTCTACATTATCCACTACCAACTTCAAAAGGAGACTTCTTTCACCAAGGTCAAGAGTAGTACAAATGTATAATTATAAACACATATTTAGATGCAGGATAACAACATGATCATTAAAAAAGAAATCAGTAGGTTCTATCTTTGGACCTATACTTCCAAAGCCTTGATTTTGGGGTTTTTTTTTTTTTTTGGTTCTTTTGTTTTTTGGTTTTTTTAACCATGGTATGAATTCCTCTATGAAGCAGGGTTCAAATCCATTCAAGAGAGCCAAGTTATGCCCATACGCAACAGTGCCAGTATTGAACCAGTGCACACATCTTGGCTAGTAGGTTGGTATTACAAGATACATGGCCCAGGGGTAAGTAAAACTATGACATCATTTCTCTGCTACTAGCCTGCTCAAGAACTTGCAGTGCTACAAAACTTTCCTTTTGGGAGAGTTTCCTGGTAATTTCAAGACTGCTCTCTATCTTGCAACCAAAGTATTTCAGGTCTTCACCAACATCATTTGCTTAGGATGGCTATGCAAAAGGACTGGCAATGATCTGCTTTGTTGCCTCTGGGGCCTCCATGACCAAAAAGTCATAGGCAAATACCGAGTACCTAGTACAGAAAGTTCCATTTAATAGCACTGGCATCTGGGAGCAGCATTACTTAGTCATGTGTGACACCACTGCTTAAACTCTTTAAGTTCATATTTCGTATTAATTTGTAAGGCTTCTTCCTACATCCTTTCAGTTAATCCATCCACTCATCCTTTCTTCCTGCCCCCATCCCACGTTAAACACTTAGTACACATTATCCATTGCCCCATTCTGAATAGCACATGTGAGATATATATCCCCTCTGTTTTGTTTTGTTTTTTTAAACTTGGGATGCAAAACGACAGGTTCCCATGTGGCTTCCGAATGGACATCTCATTAATGAGTTGAACTTGTAGAAGCTCCCACTCCTCCCCACTATTACATTACGTATTTTAATCATTATGCACCCAGTATTCACACTCCTTTCATATCATATATATTCTACTATCTACTCTCTCTTCTTGCATCTGTCCACTATGGTCCATTCCTAGCTTCCTTGCTTCTACATGTAGTCTTACTAGAACAGACATCAATTTGAAAACCATTTCCTAGATACTGTGAATAAAGCAGCAATGAACATGATGGGCAGGTGCTCATTGGTAAGATGGAAAGTCCTTGGAGCTCATGCCTGGGAGTGGTTGTTATGTGTCATCCTCCTCTGATACTAAACCCTTCCAACTTGGAGAATGCTTATTAAAACACAACTTGATAAAAACAGATCAGAAGGATCTGTAAAGGAACAGACACCTGTAACGGGAGGTGATACATTCAATCCCGTAGAGAAGCTCCTGAAGCTCGGAAATTGATGACTTAATAGCTTTGGGAAGTCCCAGAAATGGGCAAGATTCACTAGGGCCCTCCTCCCACAAGCATAAGGACTACTGACACTGTCAAACAAACTGAGCTGCACAGAAGATGCTCAGAGCAGCCAGGAAACAGACACCAGTCGACCTGCGTGGACTAGGCAAGACAAGACAAGACAAGCTGCCTGGAAGAGGTAGTGTGTGGCTTGAAAACCACACTTCCAGCCTCAGGTGAGCTGCTTGCAAGCTGTGCAGTGGTCCCTAGCTTTCCTGTTTCATTTGCCATCACCCTCACAAAGTGATGCCACTCTGAAGAATCTCTGTTTCTATCAGTAACCCTTCACCCACACTCTTGTAAGGCATGCCAATAAAACTCACTGGCCCATTGGGATTTAGAGATGACTCAGTGGTTAAGAGTCTTCTTACAGAAGAATTGCTTTGAATTCCCAGCACCGTCACATGGGCACTAATCTGTAACCTCAACTCCAGGGCATGAATGCTCCTCTCTGGCCTCTTCTAGTGCTAGGAACACACATGATGCACAGACATACATGCATAAAAACACCCCTAGAAAATAAACCACATTGTTTCACCAAGTTGGATTTTGTTGGTTTCTCACTATTGATTTGTCATTGATTTCTTATCTGGTATAAGTAGATGCTTGTCTTTGTTTCCACAGGTATAGTGCCACAGATCAGTTCTGTAATTGTGTCACACAGATGGTTTTCTCCTTTCTTTCTGTCTTTCTTGAAAACATATACAATGATTTTTGAGATTGATTGTTGAGTTCTCGCTCCCACAGCAGTATTTGATCTGCTTTCCCCATGTTTATGCCAACATTGGCTAGTTATCATTTCTATTCCAGATGATGGCCACTGTACCCAGGGCAGCAGGGTAGCTTAAAGGAAGCTGTCTGAATTTCACTGCTAGGTTTAGAAATAATTTTGTTTGTTTTAGTTTTTCTTTGTATTTATTCATTTGTTTTATTTCCTTCTATTATTTGTACTTTGAAATTTTTGAGATAATAGAATAATTACATTTTTCTTTTCCTTTCCTACTGCCAAATCCTCCCATATATTCTTCCCTGCCCTCTCATTGGTGCTAATTTCATTAATTATTATTGTAGGTATAGTTGTATATGCACAATATGTATATGTAAAATATATGTATAATTGATAAACATATATTCTTAAATATAACTTACTCTGTTTTTATTATGTTACTTGGTATGTGTTTTCAATGCTAACCTTTTGATTTTGGATAGCTAATTTTTGTGCTCATCCCTGGAGGAGACTCCTGCCCCCAGCATTCCATAGCTGCTAGTAGTTCTTTGTGTAGGGTTGAGGTTTTGTGGGCTTTTCCCCATCCACTTTGGCATGTCCCCTGTTGTCCTTACTCAGTTCCTGTTTGGGTGGTAATGTTCATAAGATTTTATGTCATTACTAGGGAAAAAACAACCTCACAGCAAACTCCATGATCCTTTAGCTCTTAGAATATTTCTACCCCATCTTTAAAATATTCCTTGAGCCTTAGGTGCAAAAGATGTATCCATTGGGTGTGGGCTCCACAACTCTGAATTTTAATAAGTGGTAGATTTTTGTAGTGGTCTCTGCCTGTTTCAAGGAGAAGTTTCTTTGATGAGGAAAGACTACATGTGTTTGTGTGTACAAGGACAATGTTTAGATATTTATTAGAGATTGTACTTATTTAGTAAAGTGGTGATGTAGGTTCTTCTCCAAGATTCTTGACATCACTAGCACTGAGTAGGTTTCCATTACCAGCCATGGTTTCCCTTTTGTTTAGAGTTCCTTAAGTCTCATTAGAGAGCAGTGAGTTTCCACTCCTGCACCTTTAGGGTTGTCTTCCCACGATGATCACTGATGTGGTTCATAGGCATCATAGCTGGGTAGGACAGTCATTCTGTTCTTTTGGAAGCTTGCATGGCACCATAAATGCTATTTCTCAGGGAGGAGTTTGCTTTATTTTGAGACAGAATTTCTCTGTGTATTGCCAGCTGTCCTAGACTTTCTAAGTCGACAAGCCTCGCCTTGTACTCAGAGTTCCTTTTACTTCTACCTTCTAAAATCTGAGATTAAAGGCTTTTATGACCTTGCCCAACTATACATTACTTTTGTTTTCATGTCTGACAGCTGGAGCTGTATGGAAGGCAGCCTGAGACACAGTGGGAGGATCCAGTATTGGTGAGGCAGGGGCACTCACCCAGAAACAGAGGCCTCTGTGTGTGTGTGTGTGTGTGTGTGTGTGTGTGTGTGGGTGTGGGTGTGGGTGGGTGGGTGGGGGGGTGGGGTTAGAGGCCAGGGAAGTGGAACTGAGGAGCCAAAACCAGGAGTGTCAAGGGCCATTCTCTGTCATTGCTGTGGGGGCCTGCACTGTGGGGAATCACATTTGCAGACCTGGGTGCAGAGGACACAGCAAAGTGTGTCATAGGATGCAAAAACTACCTTAAGCGCAGGGCCCCTGGAGGACCCTGGGAAATCCATCAGTCATCAGCACAGCAGCAAGAACCACAGCCCTGAGGCCCTGGGACCTCCTGAGCCAGAGGAGCTGCAGGGCTGGGAATCCGGAGGGAAGAAAGCACAGGTGTGATCAGCTCGGCTGTTCATAAAGAAACTGGCTGGGGAATTATGCTATGGATGTCTTATGGATTATGCTTATGGATAAATTTTAGGTCATATTAAGTAGACCAATCTCCTCTTTTTCTATTGATCTTCTGGTTGTCAGAATGTCCTTAAAAGAATGCTCTAGTAAAATATTTGAATTTATCTGTTGATATTTGCAAACATTGTTTTCTTTGCAATGGTGGAAAGGACAAAGCTTGTGAAATTTACGTTCATCCATGCTAACTTCTTCCTTACACTCAGGGACCTGGGGAGTGTGTGCACTCAGAGAGCATTCAGATATTAGTCATGAAAGGAAGTGTAGGTTTTGGGGTTTTGTTTGGTTTGGTTTTTGAGAGCAAGAACATCTTAGCAGTCAGGAGGCTAGAAATACAACAAAGTCACACCAGGCAAAAAACCTCATACAACAGATTTATTAGGGAGAGACATAGAATGGTGATTACCACTGAAAAGGAGGACAGCAGAGGGCTGGGCGGAGGGGCAGGCTGAAATATTCTTTGGCCATTAACACGTGGGGGAAAAGGGTTCCAATATTGTTCAGGGCAATCCAGGGACAGGGTCATTTTCCACTGGCCTGCTACCCCACAGAAATGCCTACAGACTGAACTGAATCTGAAAATATATACTTTTTTTTTTTTTTTTTACCAGTTCCACTATTGGACCCTGGAGTCCAATTCGGGAAGGGGGTCGCTGTGAGAGACCACTCAAGTCACACAGGCTGGAGGTATAGGTAAAATTTATTACTGACACATCAGAAGTCCCAATTGTCGATGTGTCAGGGTCCCTCAGCACTCGGGAGGTGAAGGACCCCGAGTAGCTGTTACAGGCTAGTTTTAAAGACAAAAACCGCAAAGCACTTGGAGTTGCTTATCAAGTTAAACCATATGGACATTAGGACATCTGGCGTTGGGAGACCTCTTGTGGGGACTTGGGTGTGGGTCCCTAGGGCGGTTACTGGAAACTGTATGGGGATGTCTGATATTTGGAAGCTTGCATGTAACTATTCTGGGAACTAGGGTGGAACTCTTGAGGTTAGCAGTAATGAGAACTGGGAGAAGTCTCTGGGCACACAAGGCTGGACAAGCAAACAAGCGTCTTACATTTTATAATTTTACAGTTTCTCATCACTTCTATGCTTATAAACATTAACATTTAAAAGTAAACTTTTTACCCACCATTTATTTTCCATCTGAGACATGCACACTGTGATGTAAATCCAGCATTCTGAAAACTGTCTTAGCCTGGCCTTGTTGCATAGGCCTTGAATCCCAGCACTCTGGAGGCAGAGGCAGGTGGTTCTCAGTGAGTTTGAGGACAGCCTGGTCTACAGAACAAGTGTAAGGACAACCATAGAGAAATCCTGTCTTGAAAAAAAAAAACAAAAACAGAAAGCAAAAACATTATAATAATGGACACTATTTGAAAGTATCTTTTCAATAATAATCATAACTCATCTACATCAGAAAAATGTCTATAATAGTCTTTTGTCTCCTTGGATCAAAAAAAGCACGCTGTCTTTGTAGCCCAGAACTCTCTGTAAGCACCAGCTGAACAGGAACACACAGAGTTCTACCCATCTCTGCCTCTCAAGTGCTGGAATTAAAGGTGTGCACCAACACAACTATTCAAACTGTTGTCTTTTATTTTGTAATCACTAACAGCCAGTGGTGTGACTGTGGACTTCTTCCAGGAAGAGGGGCACTGCCTGCACCCTGCTCAGAGGGCTTTGAACAGAAAATAGATGTTGCAAAAATTACAGCAGTCTGGTTTGGCAGTGATTCAACTTATGCTAACTTAAAGTGCTTCCTAAATATTTTCAGAATCCTGCCACTGCATGGCAGCTGGGTAATCATTGTAGAATCCTCCCTTTATCTACTGAGCACAGGACCGTGTTAGAAATCTAGGTGCTTTCTGAAGAGTCCGTTTCTCCTGTACAGGGCTCACTGACCACCCGGACCTGCTCAGTTGTGGAGCAGAACAGAGTGGCCTGGAAGATGGAGAGGAAGGAGACAGGAGTAAAGGGTCCAGGTATGCTGGAGGGACTGATGAAGGATAACAAGAGGTTTAAGTGAATGGGAGAGTGGGACATGAAATCAGTTTTACCACATTCTCTTTCACTGGAAATAGTTGTGGAGACCTCCATTGAGAAAAATCTCAGGATTATCCTATTGTAGGTATGAAAATTAGGAATGCTAGATTTATTTAACATGAGGATTTGTTTAATTGAGAGTTCTACATATTGATTTCCAGTGTGACTAGATCTTTCTGTTCATGGGAGTTTTATTACCAATGCTTTTGTTTTTATGTTGTTGCTGTTTTGACTGTTGGTAGTATTCTCCATCCTTCTCTGTGAGGAAATAGTGGTTTGCTGTCTTACTCATGGATAATTCCCAGTTCTCCTGTATTTAACTATTCTTCAGATGAAAATTATTTCCCATGTTATCATAGATGAGTCCTCTGGTTCTCTTGTGTATATTTTGCCTCTAATATATTATCTGCAGTGCTGCTTTAGTTAAGTGAATTTCTTTTAATTCATGAGAATCTTAAAATACATGTATGTCACCGTCAATCTTGAGAGACTATTTTTTTTTTTTTAATGTAACAACATAGTTGACAGTGATTTTCTCTTCAAATGATCCATGCTCTCTTGGATGGTTTGATATCATTGACCAGACACCTAGTGGAATTCTGTTGTGTGATTTGACATTGCAGCTTTCAGTATTAATTTTTGCTTTTCCTTTTTGACCCCTTATATGAAATGGCAACAAGTCATCTACTCATTGTTGCTGAAAAAGAAACTCAAAGAAGAGAAACAGGAAGAAATGGCGGATTCTCCAGTTAATCTGGCCCAGGTCAATGGTCATGTTCATTATTTTTCTACAATAGTTATATTTTGAGACATTGAATGCCTTTAATTTTCTGCTTCTGATAGTTTTTGAACTTTATTATAAAAAAGTTACAAATGAACAAACAACAACTACAGTGAAATCATATGCTGAAATTAACCACACCCAAAAACTATACAACTCAATGCACTTTTACATAGTTAGAGTATTCACTGGGAACAGAAGCTTTGGAACCTCTCATGTGATTTTATGTTTTCACTATTGAATATATTTTGATGAACTGATGTACTATGAAAAGGAAAAAGTACTGTGACAAAGTTAGAACTGGAAAAGTTAGCTTTATATCCCTTTTTGTAATGTTTTAAATTGCCTGTCCTTCTCAACCCTGATATTTAACCTTTCTTGCTCTCTTTTCTCCATGTTCTCCTGTGCCCATATGTACGCTGTTTCCATTTACATATATTACTGGCTAGATCCTGCATATGAAGGAAAATGTGGATTCTTTGTTCTGACACGTTATGTCCTCACTTAATATTACACAATATAAGTCCTACCATTCTTCTGCAAAATTGTATTACATTTTTCTCTTCAGTTGAATAACATTCCATTATATATGTATATATATATATATATATATGTATGTATGTATGTATGTATGTATATATGTATGTATGTATATATATATATACACCATTTTTATTATGAATTTATCTGTTGATAGACAATTAGGTTGATTCCAATCCTTTGTTATGGTGAATAAAACAGCTGTAGCCATCTCTATAGTGGAGTGTGGAGTTTTGGGGTATAGTCAGGAGTGAAAGAGCTAACATTAGTTCTATCTTTAATTTTTTAAATAGTCCTCAAAGTGATTTCCATTTGAGTGTATTAATTTACACACACACACACACACACACACACACACACACACACACACACACACACTGACGGTGAATAAGGTTTTCTTTCTCCACAGCCTCTCTAACATTTGTTGTTAGATTAATTGGTGACAGTCATTCTGCCTGGGGTGAGTACAAATGATGGGTGCCAATTATATCCACTGGGTGCCAAAACAACAGGAATTCCTTGTACCTCAAGCTGCCAATAATAAAATGAAGACCTATTATTAATTATTAAAGCTTGGATTTAGCTTAGGCTTGTTCCGCAACTAGCTCCTAACTTAAACTAACCACCTTAATATATATTCTGACACATGGCTTGTTACCCTTCCCCAAACTCTCAGTACCCACACCCTGTTTCTCCCTGTTTCTTCTCCTTATCCAGCTGGTGAATCTTTCCCACCTCAGTGTCCTTCCCAGATCTCTTATCTCTGCTGGAAGCCCCACCCTCCTCTCCTACCTTTGCTATTGGCCATTCAACTCTTTATTAAATAAGCCAGAAGGTGTTGGAGGGGGTGTTTATAAAACAGGATGCAGTCAAAGAATGACAGTACCAAAGTCCGGCCTGTACTCAGCTCTCTCCTGGTACAGAAATCAGCATTTGAATAATACAATTTTACACAGTATACAAAAAGATCACCCCAACAAGTGAGGCAGTGTTTCAAAGTAGTTTTAATTTGCAGTTTTATTTCCTTGATATTTAATTTCTGTGGACTGTACATATGAGCTGCTATCCAGAGTGTCGCTGGTACAGATTCTGTCCCATTCTGTGGTGTCTGTGTGCTCTGCTGCTTGTTTCCTGTGATGTACAGAAACTTTTGTTTTGTGTAGCCTGTGTTTCTTAACAATTAAACTTTATTATATAACCCAACTGGATTACAAAAGAGGGAAAAAAGGTTAAAGGGAAAAAAGAGTGAACCTTCCAGTACCCCTTCCCCGGGACGGATCCTTAGGTGTTTCTGGCCTGCGTGCTGGTCCAGCCCAGTCTCAACATGTTGTTCTCTCCTCCCTGCCTGCCAGAGTCATGTGAGAAGGGCGGTCTCCTTCTCCCCTTGAGGGTCAATTAGAAAAACAATAGTCCAGTTGGGGTTCCCAGGTCTGCTTCCTGAATTCCAGGCCTGGGATGGCTCCACTCAGTCTGTCACAAGGTATTCATGGGGTGCCCAAGGGTAAAGCCCGCCAAGAATGCTTCCACCTGTGACAAAGCTTAGTCTTTCCCACAGTTTTGCTTTGTTTTTCAAGATGGGATTTCTCTGTGTAGCCCTGGCTGTCCTGGATTCGCTTTGTAGACCAGGCTGGCCTCAAACTCACAGCAATCCACCTGCCTCTGGCTGGGAATAAAGGTGTGTGCCACTGCCGCCTGGCTGGATCAACTTTTGTCAGCACCATTTGTTGAATAGGCCATATTTTTCTAATGTATCTTTTTGCCTCCTTTGTCACATATTAAGTAAGCATAGCTTTCTGTTTTTTCTTTCTGGGTCCTCTACCCTGGTCTGTTATCCTCCTTTCTGTTCCTATGCCCATAGCAGGCTGTCTTTATGACTACAGCTGTACTATATAATACATAAATCCACACATATAAAACTATTGCTACACTCTGCTTTTCTCAGATTATTCTTTTCCCAAGGGCAAATACATGAACTTATGACCTGTATTTAAAAAAAAAATATTTCCAGTTTGACACATGAAGAAAAAATATGCTTATGCCTAATTGCTATAGAGGATGGACTGTATCTTTATATATTATTCTGTGTGGACTCCTGCTAATGCCTGGCTGTTGCTCTAAGGAGGTCCAGGGTAGGGTCTCTGGTGTTGGATGCAGATGCCCTTCCAGTTTGCTTCACCTCTTGGGTGGCCAGAGCTGATGGCTCAGGCAATTGATCAGGATTGAAAGAGAAAGGAAGGAAGGAAGGGGAAAAAGAACTCATGGTTTCTTCTCTAGGGAGTGCCTGTATTGCAGCCGAGGAGAACTTAAACTGACCACAATATTCCTATGGCTGAGCCTGTAAAAGTGGCTTCTGGATAGAGACTGCACAGGGGTCATAAAAGGAGACTCTCTGATCTGTAGATAGGCCTCCTTGTGGAGATCTCCTGTAAGCCAATGTAAACTTAGGCTTATTAGCCGTAGAAGGCTGATGCTTTGACTCTACTAACTTATTTGCAAAGCTACAGGAAAGTAAGAAATAAGAAAGAAATAGAAAATAAACCATTCACACACATACATTCAAGAGAAAAGGTGGATGAAGTCAGGCATCTTCCCAGTTTCAGCACCGTTTATTGTAGATGGCCATACTTACACTTCTGAGAAAAGAGAATTACCTCATAGTCAAAAGAATACAACTAATCACAAGAACAGATGAATTCTAAAATACAACAGGTTACATGTTTTAAAGCTAAGCATTTCTTATCTATGTATCCATTACATAAGTTCATGGTGAGTTCAGCATGATGAAGGTTGACAGAGTCTAAGGTTAATAGGGCCTGAAACTTATAAGCGTATACAACTTATCAATTAGGATGGACCTAACTATACATTATCCAGATATCTCTTAGTTCATTATGAGCTCAGGACAATAAATTTATCTGTCTTTCATTCTAAGACACAGAGTAAATTCAGACATTTCTAGGTAACTTCATTCCACTTAGGTTCATGAGAAGTTTAAACAAACCTTGCCTATATTTATGGTGAAATACCAGGATTCGTGGTGCCATCTGCGGTGTAGGCTTATCTGAAGCCACAAATCGCTACAAGGCTATCCTAGTGAGGCATCTGGAGGTCCACAAACGTATTTATTACAGCCATAAACTAACTTTAACTTTTAAAACTATTTGAATCAAATCAGGAATTCCATAATCAGGGATTAATTCATCTGAATAACAAACAGTACATCTTCAACAAGATCTTGTAGGAAGTTTGCTCAATTAGAGCTGGTCAGTACCCAGAAAATAACAGTTCACACCAATGTCAAATGTATTCACTTTTGTTTTTTTGAGACAGACTTTCTTTGGGTAATCTTTGCTATCCTGGACTCTCTTTGTAGACCAAGCTGGCCTTAGACTCACAGTGATCCACCTGCTCCTGCCTCCCTAGGTGCTGGGATAAAGGCATGCATGGTGGCCAGATTTTAGGAGGTACAACAAAGCACAATTGACAGGATAGTCAGAGGTTGGAAGCAATTCTGGGGTACATCATGATACAGACCTTGCAAATACCAGATCACTTCCAGAGATCTCTCATGCCTACTGAACTTCCCCAAATCAATGGCTCCTGACAGCGTGTCAGAGGCTGAAAGCGGGGTGCATCATGGTACAAGACCTTGCAAATACCAGATCGCCTTCTAGACAGCCCACATGCCTAGTGAGTGCCCTAACAGAGTGGCTTTTGGCAGACTCCTGTGCCATATAGGCTCTATTTGTGGGATCTGTCAAATTTCCTTGAATCATGATTATACAAAGAGCATATTGAAATACATGGAATAGTTGTCACAATATCTGAGCAATTGTGGAAATAAAACAGACATACCTTAGTTTTTAATACTAAATAATACTTGGTTCCTCATACTAAAAGTTTAAGCACAGTGTAGAGTGCAGAACATGACAGAACTATGTGTCTTGATCTTGCCATGAAAATGATGGTCTTGAGTGTATATTCAGATTGTAGTTCACTTGTCTCTCCATTTGGTATTTAATTTCACATGGTAATGATGTATCCGTGTGTTTATTGGCACCTCATATCTGTTTGTTTCACAAAAATTGCTTCTAACATCACTCACTTGGTTAGTATGCTCTCTGGTAACTTCTCAAAATAAAGACATCAGTATTATTTCATTTCTACTTTTTCTTTTTGCTTAACAGGATCCTGCTGTGCTGCCATTTCTTGCTGGAACTCCTTATTCTGTGGAATGCATCAGTAAAAATGCCATGAGATCACTGACTGATTGCTGTGCGTCAGCCATCACACTTGATGCAGAGAGAACATTCCTCATAGTTGCTTGCTCTATGGGCTCTGGTGAGAGCGATGGCTGTACCCTCTAGGCTGAGGCTACAGTGTTTTAAAGTAGAGATGTTGGAAATGGGCTTTGACCTGCAGATTTTCATTTCTATCCCTGACAGAGCAGAAAAAGAGTATGTTATCATTTTGCATTTTTAGAGACGTAAAAGAAAAATTATAAATACCACTAACCTAAAACCTGTTAGACAATATAGTATAAGCACTAAAAAAGAGAACACGTTGATGACTACAAAATTCAGGCCAATAGCTCAGATATTCTCCTGAGCCACACTTCTGTGATATATTTGTTTTTCAAAGCACTGAAAGTGACTATTATTATCACAATTTAATATGTCCATTACTCATAGGAAATCTATGTCACTACTGAGTACATCCAGTGTTAATACACTTGTATATACATGCTTAGCTATAACTTAAGCATTATTTGATATAGTTTTAGACTTTGCCCAATTTTTATAACTCTTTAAGAGAGAAATCCACATCAATATTTCAGAAATTGTTATTTCTCCAAACTGGCTAATGGATATTTTTAGGAAAATTTTAGATTATATCAAATGTGGCTGATGCTGGTTTTTCTATTTGTTTGATAGTGGCTAAAATATTCTTATAAAGTTAATTTCATAGACTACTTGATTTTATATGTTAATGTTAAAATTCATAGCATGCAGTTATATTCCTTGTTACTGTAAGAAAAAAAAACCCAAAACTTTGTGACATTAATGTCAATCACGAATTTTGCCTTCTTTATCTATCCCTTTGTTTTTTAATGTTGTGCCATTGGATGGACCTAGAGTTAAAAAATCCCAATGGAGCCTCTTAGAATAGAAGCATGTAAGGCCCAGGTCCAGACAGGATTGATTCAGTGTCGGTATTCTAGCATGATCTTCATGTACAACATTTGAAAGCACATTTCATCATCACAAATTGTCCTTCTGAGACATGTACCCTGTGATACTGTGGGACATAAACACAGCATCCACAATACATAGATAACCATGTCCAAACCTTAAATGTGTATTTTTTTTCATGGCTGTGCTTATGAGACTATTGTGTCCTCATGCCTTCACAGAGTTAGTGTTTGGTTTCAGGCATCCCTAGGTCCCTGCCTGCTTCAGAGCATGGCTGGTCTACCCTGCCCTCTACCCTGAATTCCCTAGCCCAAGGGGGTGGCTTCCCCTTCCCCAGAGGCCCTTCACTATATGACACAGACATTCTGGTTCCCACTCAGTCTATCTCTCCTCTGCTTTCCTCTCTCTCTGAATCTCTCCTCTACTCCTTCTTCTCCTTCTCTCCCACCTCTCTCCCCCTCCCCTTGTATGACAGCTAAGAGACACTTTCAATAAATCTGTTTTTCTATAATATAATTTCATCTTGCCATTAGCTCAGTCTATTATTTCAATCATCTGGTTCCAAGACTCTGGGGAAGTTGAACCATACCCAGCCCTGCTGAGCCATATAATCAAGGGGCCACTCCTTTCACCTCATTTTTCTCCACCTGCTCTGATTGGTTATCTTTAAACCCAGGAAAGGTTGAATATTCAGCCCAGCAAATTGGGGACATATGGAGACCACTTCTCTCCTCCCTCTCCACTTGATGTAGCTTTGGACTTGGTGAGTGACCCATCCCCCAGCTGCTGCCAAGAGGTACCAAGTGCCTCTTCTGGAGTCCAAGACTCCCTCTGACTCACTAGGAAGCTGTGGCCACACCAGAATCAGTCTGTTGGTAACAAAGGCCAGGCCTTTGTTCTGAGGTAACTTTATGGTTCAGAGACATCGGATCATAGGTTAACCCCAACAAACCAAATCTAATCTCAGAATATTGAATTGGCCTCCCTCTTCCATATTCTCGGGACTCTCACAAAAGCTGCTAAGAAGGGTGCCACTGGAAGTCCGCGGTAATTTTTCCAAACTGCATCTGTTTAGGTTTTTAGGTATTGTGCTTTCAACCCTCCCTCTTCTCTCCATCTTGTGGCTGCTCTCTTCCCACAAAGCTTGAGGTGCAGCCTAGCCTATACCCAACCTCTCTCCTGTCCCATGTGTGGTTTCCAAGGCAGTGGAAGCAGCGACAACAGAGACACCTATTGCTACGTTTTTAGATTGCCCACGGCAGCCTCCAGCAACACTTGGTGGTCATCATGTTGATTTGGGGATAAAGAAGGTGGAGCCATAGCTTCATTTCCATCTTGATTAAGGGCAGTAATGGGACTGGCTTCCATCTTCGTTGTGTGAGAGTTGAAGCTTCGCCACCATATTTATTGAGTTCAGTACCTTGCTGACCGCCAAATATAACTTCAGTCTTTTAAGCTTTGGCTGTTTGGTATGGAATGATGTAACGTAGTAGGATCAGCAGGGTTGCCAGTCTGTCCATGAACTGCATCTATGACAGAAAGTTTTGCTTTGATACTAGTTCAGAAATATCTTTAAAGTCATGCTGAGAACTGATGGAGTTAATTATAAGACTAAGCTTTACCTAATCTCTTGTTTTATGTTTGCAAGTTTAAGCCTAGGATGGGTAACTAAAAGCAAGCAAAGTTTGTTAAACTCAGCTATACTTAATAGACTATGGCTCTCAACCCTGTCAGAGAATCTGAAGAATATGACATTTAAATGTTTAATTAAAAAGCTTACTGTGACAGAGACCCCCGCTTGTAGTGGTGACCACAAGGCCTCCAGAAAGATTAGGGCACAATGACAGAGGACTCCACCTGGATTGTGATCATGGACAAGACTACCCTAAGACTTCGCCTGCTGCTAAGGCCCTTCCCGAACTGTGGACAGACAGGACACTCAGAGAGTTGACTGCCCATTTTGCCTAGACAAAATAAGATAGGTCATTCTCCCAATATCCTCCTCCACAGAAAAGCCTCTCAGCTTTGCTAGGCCTGGCAGCTGAAGACTGATGTTTCTCTAGTACCTATGCCTACAACAGACATTGACACCACAGGATCCTAATGGGAAAACCATTTGGATAATGGGTAAGCCTGTGTCACATTAATCAACACATAGGCCACTTGGATTATGTTTCCTGTGGTAATTATCCTTCACAGGTCTCTGATGTGTTCGAAGATCAGCTTAACAGCAGAAACCAAGGCTTCAGCTATCTTCTCAAAAGAACTGTAAAGCTTATGTAAGGTCTGAGATTCTAAGAATGTGTTTGAGGGTCTCAGAAGGTGTTTTAAGGTTGGTAAATGGAAGTTATGAAGGTTGGAAATGATGCCGATATATTTCTTGTAAGCTTCAGGGAATACACTTCTCACAGGACAAATGGATTCCAGATAAGTACAACAGCCTGTTTGGCTGAGGGTGGGATCTATTTCCCTTTCCCTGTTCCTGGGTCCCACCCACCTCTAACTACCAAGATCATGGGCCTAAAAGTCTTAAATGTATATTCTGTCTCGAATATGTATAGGGGCATCCTGCTAAGTGTTTCCTCAAGAGCTGTACCCAGAACTCAGGTGCTCTCGCCTACACCTCACAGACTGCTCTCACTGGACCTGCAGTTTCCTAGCTACAGAGGGCTTGGCTTGAGCATAGAAGACCTCAAAGCCCACCTCCACAGTGACACACTTCCTCCAACAAACCTACATCTACTCCAACAAGGCCACACCTCCTAATAGTGCCACTGTTTATGGGCCATGCATTCAACCACATAACGTCTATAGGGGCCATCCCTATTCAAAGCACAATAAAGGGTCTTGTTCTGCTTGTATTCTCTCTCCTGTCTCGTTCTCAGACTCTTTCTACCTCCTCTTCTGCATGGTTCTGTGAGCTGTGGGGTGAGGTATTTGATAAAGACCTCCTATTTAAACTCTTTCTCCATACACTGTCTGGCTGTGGTTCTGCACCTGTTCCCATCTGCTGCTAGAGAAAACCTCCCTGATGTTGACTGAATATGGCACTGATCTATAAGTATAGCACAATATCATTAAGAGACATTTCACTGATACTTTTGAATTTTGTTTTCTTTCAGGCCAGTAATGTTTGAATTTACTCTAGATCTCTAGGCTATCTAGTCTCTGCACCTTGGTTACTCAAGCAATGTCGAGTATGGATTCCATCCATCTTGTGGATTGGGCCTTGAGTCTGATAAAACATTGGTTGTCTACTCTCACAATTCTTGTTCTGCAGTTTCCCTAACATATCTTTTAGCAGGACAAGTTGTCAGCCACAGGTTTTTTATATGATTCCAGCTATACTAAAGCTCCATGTTCATCATTACATTTGACATTGCTTCAATTGTAAAACATACTCAAAAGGTATGCAAAATGAAAATTCTCCCTAAATATGCTAAAGATTCTGGCAGGAAATAGCAATTGAAAATTATCCCTAGATTCCTCTACTTTGTGTTCTCTTCATGTACTTAGCAGAGTAATATATTAGATGCCTGTGTTCATTCTAAAAATTCTAGCCAGGTCATGGTCTACCTCACAGAACATGTGGATTGTTGTAAGCAGGGTAGACCTGGTCACCTGTCTGGTAACCCTGAAATGTGGGGAAGAAAGAGAAGCCACAGCCAGGGCGAGCTAGTGAAAGAGCAGGATGACAGTGATGGCTTCCAGTACAAAAGAATGCCAGAGCTGAGAATGGTTTTTCTATATTCAATTTCATATGAAAACATTTTGGATCATTTAGCTTAGTATAATGTCTTGACCCAGGATCCATCCTGCCTGTTGGAAGTATTAGAATACCTTGTGCCTTGTTGTAACTAAACAGTGGTGACTTGATTCTAATACAATGTACAATTGTATTTGACTATGCTGACATCCAATTAGAATAATTTTACAAGTCTATTGTGAGTCTATGAAGTAGGATTATTCTGTAATTACCTTCCTTGCATAGTAAGTATGTATATTACATCCTTCATTTTCTTTTCAGTAGAGAAGACACAGGTACCCTTCTGGAAAATAATCTCAGGAGTCAGTGTACAGAGTGGACTTGAGATTAACCATATAAGAAAAGTTAAGAAATACAACAGTGTATGGAGATCAGATATTGGGGGATAGAAATAAGAAATAGTTACTTGTGTGGGTTTTTAGGAAAAAAAACGTATTGGTTCTTTTTGTTTGTTTTGTTGTTGTTGTTTCAAGACCGGGTGTCTCTGTGTAGCCTTGGCTGTCCTAGAACTCTTTCTGTAGATCAGGATGGCCTCAGATTCATAGAGATCTGCTGACTCTGCTTCCAGACTGCTGGCATTAAAGGTGTCTTACTCCCCCCGCCCCCGCAAGCCCCTTGATGATTTTAAGTACACCTTTAATCTTAAAAGAAATTGGATCTACTGAACAGTGTGTTCTTCACAGCTTTCATTAGTAATTACAATTACTGTTAACCTGGGATTGGATCAAACTCTACTTCATCAATTTCTGAGAAAATTTAAAAATAGAAACATGTGCTCTAAATATAATCAGTCACTGAACTCTATCCCACAGCTAGTTAATGATTCCTCAATTGTTTGTTTCATTTTCCTTGAAAGCTATCACTCTGTTTTTCTGAGAATTATAGTGAAAAAAAAAAAAAAAGTCTACCACTGGGAGTTCTATTCTAAATAGTTGCTATTTGATATATCTTATGAGAGAAGTTAGGGAGACAGTCATTTATTACATTTTTAATCTTGGAAAAATTCCTATTATTTGGCCTTGTACTCCTTTTCCAGAGAATCATGGCAGGTATGATACATCAACATGGGAGACTGAATAGGAGCCCTGTCAACATAATAAGCTTAGCAAAATGTTCTATGAACCCTTCAAGTGTGCCCTTTATACAAGAAGTGAAACTACAGAAAAAAAACTCTAATAAACTGCCAATACAGTAATCACAAGGATGCCTCTATTGACTTGTCAAACCCAGATAATCATAAAAGCGTGCACACTAGAGAAAAACCTTGAAAATCTAAAGACTATGAGAAATCTTTATATTTGTGTTCCGACATTAGTCAAGACCAGAGACTACACTGCAAAGAAAGTACACAGACAGGAATAATATGAGGACTGTTTTGGTTCTACCTATACTCTTTTGCAACAAACAATATACAATGGAGAGAAACCACATGTGTGTGGGAATTGCTTCAGTGCTACCTCAAGTCTCAGCATAATCAGGGAATTCATACTGGAGAGAAACCTTACACATGCAATGTTTGTGTCAAATCCTTTACTCAGTGCAAAATCTTACAATACATCAAAGACAATAGAGAGAAACCTTACAGATGTAAGCAATGTGTCAGAGCTTTTACTAAGAGCCCATATCTTAAACCACATCAGAAAATTCACACTGGAGAGAAAGAAACCTTACAGATGCAAAGACTGTGACAAGTCCTTTATCCAGCTTTCAATTCTTAGAGCACATTATAGAGTTCATACGAGAAAGAGACCCTGCATATGTAAGGAATGTGAGGAATCTTTTACTAAGTGTTCAACTCTTGGAGCACATCAAAATATATATACTGGAGAGGAAAATGCCATTGCCAATAATGTGATTTAGCATTTCTCCAATATGTGCTGCTAACAAATCCTAACAGTGTACATAATAGACATACAAAGAAAGGAGGATTGTGAATGCCTGTTAAGAAGGATTGATTTTAGAAAAGTATCACAGAGTTTATATTAAATTAGAGTTCTGCAAATGTAACTGTAGGAAAATATTTTTGTGCCCCCCTTTTTGGTCTGGTTGGTTTTTTGAGACAAAGTTTCTCTGTCCAGCCAGTATGGAAATTTTTTTTTGTAGACCAGGCTAACCTTGAACTCAGAGATCTACCTGTCTGTCTAGTGTTGGGATTTAAAGCATGTTCTACCACCACCAGGCTAGATTTTTTTTAATGTGTATAAGTACTTTGCATGTATGTTTGTACACAACTTGAATTTCTGGTGCCTGTGGAGATAAGAAGAGAGTATCAGGTCCCCTGATGAAGCTATTGTTATAGGCAGTTGTAATTTATTATGTGTCTGTGGGACTTGAACCCTGGTCCTCTGGAAGAGCAACTCTTGACCACTAAGGCTTCTCTCCAGACCCTTGGAAAAGTTGTAATAAAACACTCTTGTTCAATATCCAAAACTTTATAATAATGCCAGGCATGGTGGTACTCACCTTTAATTAGAACACTCAGGACACAGAGGTAGGAAGATTTCTGTGAGTGTGAGGCCGTCCTGATGTACATAATGAGTTCCAGGACAGCATGACTAAATAACCCTGTATCAAAAAATTGCAAAGACAAAATGATATAGTAACATGAAAAAATGCGTGACAAAACCTTTAATTTTCCCTTTAGTTCTGCTGTACATCAAAATGCATACTTCTGAGAAACCACGTAAAGGTATACCATAAAATCCTCAGGTCTTGGTAATGACTGGAAATTCTACTCCCAAATGTATTCACTTTGACAAATGCTTTATATAATGCTGAAACTGTAGACGTAAAAGAAAATTCATCATGAAAGAAAATACTCCACGGGGCTGGGAAGATGGTTCGATGGTTAAGGGCACTGACTGCTCTTTCAGAGGATCAGGTTCAGTTCCTAGAACCCACACGGCAGCTCACAACTGTCTGTAATTCCAGGCTGCAACATCCTCACATATGCACACAGACAGGCCAATGTCCATAAGAATAAAAATTAATAGAAGAAATAAAAGAAAATACTCCAATAGTTTCTCATCTTTTATTCACCTTTAAAAATATTAATATTAACCGGGCATGGTGGCCCGCACCTTTAACTCTAGTACTGAGAAGGCAGAGGCAGGCAGATCACTGTGAGTTTGAGGCCACCTAGAACAGCCAATGCTACCCAAAGAAACCTTATCTCTAAAAAACTAAATAAAAAAAAATGTTTAATGCTAGAGTCAAAGCATACAAATATAAAGGTGAGAAACTGTAAAGGGATCGGTTGTGAATGTAACAACAATATTCATACATATCCCCAAGGCTGAAATGCTGGGCATGGTGGCACAAGCCTTTAATCCCAACACACTGGAGGCAGAGGCAGGTAGATCTCTATGAGTTCAAGGATTGCCTGGTATAAAAAGCAAATTCTAAGACAACCAAGATTACAAAGACTCCCTGTTTTGAAAAAAAATTCCAAAAGCATTTGGGAATTCATTTTGAAATACTGAAAGGAAATCAGAAAGTATTTACTCCAAAGTCTAAAATAAAATAATATAGCAGCCATTAACTGCCATTTACCTTTATTGTGGGAAGGGAGACTCCTTAGGTCCTCTTTCAGCCATGATGAAATGGTAGTTGCTCCAAACTTGCTTGTTCTCAGTATTTTGAACAGTTATGAGTCTCTGTATTATTCACTAATAACTGCATGTGTAGACTTTTTTTTTTTTTTTTTTTTTTTTTTTTTTTGGTTTTTTGAGACAGAGTTTCACTGTGTAGCCTTCGCTTTCCTAGACTTTGCAGAGATCCACCTGCCTCTGCCTCCCCAAGGCAAGAGTAGACTTTTTTCCTAAGGTTAAGAATAGTACAAATTGATAATTATAAACATGATTGTTAAAGTGCAGGCTATCCCAATCAGAAGAAAAGGCACAGGCCCCATCAGCCAGAAGAACAGATAGGCTGCCTGTTGCCAGCAGATTTCTTCCATATCCTCAGCTCTGAACACAAAGACCCAGCCAGCTTACAACCTTTGCCTGCCCCAGCTGCTGCATCATCACCCCCAAATTTCAGAGACATTGCTGCTCTGGGGTAGGCCCACCACTAACAACAGGTAAGCTGCCAGCTGCCTGCAGAATGGCAACTACAGACATAAGCATCACCAACAGAATGCAAGAGATGAAAGAGAGAATCTCAAGTGTTGAAAACACAATAAAAGAAATAGATACTTCAGTCAAAGACAATGCTAAATCTAAAAATTTCCTGACACAAAACATCCAGGAAATCTGGGACACTATGAAAAGAACAAATCCAAAAATAATCAGAATAGAAGGAGAACAAGAAGCCCACATCAAAGGCCCAGAAAATATTTTCAAGAAGATCATGAAAAATAATTTGCCAGCCTAAGGACTTAAGTGCCTGTAATGGTACAAGAAGCATCATAATAGGAAACAGATTTGACCAGAAAAGAAAGTCCCCTCATGACATAATAGTGAAAATACTAAACATACAGAACAAAGAAGGACTGTTAAAAGCTGCAAGAGGGGGAGAAAAGCAAGAATATAAAAAGGTAGACATCAGAATTGCACCCAACTCTTAACAGAGAGTTTAAAATCCAGAAGGGCCTGGACATGTATGTTGCAGACTTTAAGAGACTACATATGCCAGCCAAAACTACTATACCCAGCAAAGTATTATCAAGATATTTCATGATAACATTAATTTCAAACAATATCAACAAATACAGCCCTACAAAAGATACTAGAAAGAAAACTCCAGCCCAAGGAGGTTAATTACACCCATAAAAACACAGGAAATAATAATCTCAAGCCAGCAAATTCAAAGTGAAGGAAAGCGCACAATATCAGACTCAATTCCCAGTTTAAAAAAAAAAAAAAGACACAGGTCAACAGAATGGATATGAAAACAGGATCCATCTTTCTACATACAAGAAACACACCTCAGCATCAAAGATAGACATCCCCTCAGCATAAACAGTTGGAAAAATAATTTCCAAGCAAATAGACCTAAGAAATAACCACGTGAATCTTATCAGGACACCACAGATTAAAACTAGATTTCAACAACTACAGAAACAATAGAAAGCCTACAAACTCACGAGAACTGAACAACTCTCTACTGAATGACTTTGGGGTCAAGGCAGACATAAAGAAGTTAAAGACTTCATAGAATTCAATGAAAATGAATGCTCAACATAACCAAACTTATGGGACACAAGCAGTGCTAACAGGAAAGTTCCCAGCACTAAGTGCCTGCATAAATTAGAGAAATCTCATAGTAGCAACTTAACAACACACTGGAAAGCTCTAGAGCAAAAAGAAGTAAGCTCACCCAAGAAGAGTAGAAGGGAGGATACAATTAAACTGATAGCTAAAATCAATAAAATACCAAGAGAATGTGAGGACTCACTGAAACAAAAAGTTGGTTCTTTTAGAAAATTAACAAGATGGATTAAACCCTTGTCCAAACTAAAGAAAAGACATAGGGAGAATATCCAAATTTTAAAAGTCAGAAACAAAAAGGGGGACATAGCAACAGATATTGAGGAAATCCAAAGAATCATTAAGTCATACTTTCAAAACCTGTATGCCACACTCAAAAACACAAGTGACAACTCATGCTGATGAGGATGTGAGCAATGGGATACTTCCTCCATTGCTGGGGGAAGTGCAAACTTGTATCTCTGCTTTCAAAGTAAATATGTGAGGGCTGGAGAGATTCCTCAGAGGTTAAGAGCACTGGCTGCTCTTCCGAAGGTCCTGAGTTCATTCCCCAGGAACCACATGATGGCTCACAACCATCTATAATGAGATTTGGTGTCCTCTTCTGGCCTGCAGGTGTTACATGCAGGCAGAACACTGTGTACATAATAAATAAATAAATAAATCTTAAAAATCAGTATGTGAGTTTGAGGCCAGCCTGGTCTACAAAGAGAGTTCCAATACAGCCAGGGCTAGCTATTACACAGAGAAACCTTGTCTCAAAGAAAAACAAACAGAAAATTAATATGGCAGTTTCTCAGAAAATTGGGAATCAATCTCCCTCAAGACCAAGCTAGTCCACTTCTGGACATATACCCAAAGGACATTCCATCCTACCACAAGGACACTTTCTCAACTGTGTTTAAAGCAACTTTACTCATAATAGCCAGAAACTTGAAACAACCCACATGTCCCTCAAACAAAGAATGGATATAAAAGTGTGGTATATTTACACAATGGATTACAATTCAGTTGTTAAAAATGACATCATAAAACTTACAAGAAAATGGAGGGAACTAAAAAAAAAAAAATCCTGAGCAAATTAACCTAGACTCAGAAAAACAAACATGCTACATACTAAATTATAAGTGGACATTAGCTGTTAAGTAAAGGATAATCATGGTGTTATCTACAGACCCAGAAGGGCTAACTAACAAGGTTGGTTTAAGTGGGGTCCCCCTGGTAAGGGAAAATAGAATAGATTTTATAGGAGGACTTAGGTAGGTTGGAGATGGGAATAAGAGTGATCAGGTAGGGGTTAGGGGAGAGAGTACTGGGAGAAACAACTATAATTGGGCATTTCAGGGGCAGTCAGGGAAATCTAGTTCAATGAAAACTGCCTGAAATCTAGAATAGTAGCTCCAGAAAAGGCTCCTTGTAATGGTGGATATGAAGCCTGAATTGGTCATCTTCTCTACCAAGCAAAGCTTCCAACTGTGGAACTGGGACATCAAACCAGTCACAAACCCTTAAACCTACAATTTATCCTGCCTGCAAGATGTGCTAGGGTAAGGGTGGCAGCACAGAACTTGTGGGAGTGGCCAATAACGACTGGTCCAATTTCAGACCCACATCAGAAGAAAGAACCCATGCCTGGCACTGCCTAGATGTTCCAGCAACCAGAAACTGGATAGCCTAGAGACAAGGCATAGAACCAAACACAACTGGTAAAAAAAAAAAAAAAAAAAAAAAAAGGGTCAATGAAATGATTCCTAATGATATTCTGCTATATGCATAGACCTGAACCTAGCATAATCATCATCATAGAGGTATCGTCCAGCAGCTAATGGGAGCAAATGCAGAGACTCGCAGCCAAACATTAAGTGGCACTCAGGGAACCAATAGAAGAGGATTGTAGGAGCCAGAAGGGTCAAGGACACCACAAAAAATCCTACAGAATCAACTAAGCAGGACTCATAGTGGTTCACAGAGACTGAAGTGGCAACCAGGGAGCCTGCATACGTCTAAGCTAGATCCTCTGAGTATATATTATAGTTGCGTACCTTGGTGTTTTTGTGGGACTCCTAACAGTTGAAGTGGGGGTTGTCTCTGGCTCTTTTCCCTGCTCCTGGGGCCCTTTTCCTCCTACTGGGTTGCTGCACTCAGCCTTGATATGAGGTTATGTGCCTTGTATTACTGTAACTTGTTGTGCTTAAATTGATATCCTAGGGAATCCTGCTCTTTTCATAAGTGAAATGGAGGAGAAGTGGATCTGGGAAGAGGGAAGATGGAAGGGAGGGACTGGGAGGAGTGGAGGGAAGTAAAGCTGCAGTAGAGATGTAATATGTGCAACAATAATAAATAAAGAAACAAAAATAAAAATGAGTATTTAGATGTCAGGTAAAGTGATCAGTAACAAAACATTACTAGGTTCTGCCTTTGGATCTAATTCCAATGCCATGAATTTTTAGCACATTTACATTATCAGGTATGAATTTCTGTCTATGGGGCAGGCCTCAATCCAATCAAGAGATGTTCTATATGTCCATAAGCAGCTGGGCTTGTATTCCACCAGTCCACATATCCTGGCTAGTAGGCTGGTACTACAGGATGTAGGGTACAAGGGCAAGTAAGATCCTTGATATCTGTTCTCTGGCAAGAACTTGCATAGGGCCTTACAGTACTAACAAAAAATCTAGCCAGCAGGGGCAGTTTCCTGGTAAGTTCAAGATTGCTCTCTCAGCTCAGCTTGGTGGTGCATGCCTTTAATCGCAGCACTCAGCAGATAGAGGAAGGAAGCACTCTGTGAGTTTGAGGCCAGCCTGGTCTGCAAAATGAGGTGCCCAGAGAAACCTCGTCTCTCGATTTTGTAGCCAAAGCATTTGATGTTTTATGGTGACCAAGCAAGGGCACTGGCAATGATGTGCTTTGTTTTGTTCCTCAATGAAGAGGATGTTATAGACAAGACGACCAATACCTGGTACAGAGTTCCATTTAATAGCCCAGATGTCTGGGGACAGAATTATTGACCCATGTAGGATACCTGTGTTCAAAGATTTCACATTTTTATTTACTATTAATTTTTAAAATAGTAGGACTTCTTAAAGCTTCTTCACCCTTCTTTTTGGTTACAACACTATCTTAGCTTTTTTTTTATTGCTGTGAAGAGGCACCATGACCACATCAAATCTTAGAAAGTAAAACACTTAATTAGGGCTGGCTTACATTTCGGAGGTTTAGTCTATTATCATCATTGCAGAGAAGGTATTGAGAGTCCTACACCTGAATCAGCACACAGTAGGAAGAGAATGACAGACTGGCATGGCCTTAGGACCTGAGACCTCAAAATGTTCCATGCCTGCCCCCCCCCATAAGCTTGCAGCCACAACATAATGCAGAAATGCATTCAGTCCACCTTCAAAAGGCTCCGTAGTCTATCACAGTCTCAACATTGTTTAAAAGTCTAAAGTCTTTTCTGAGATTTATGTCAATTTCATAACTGTAATCCCTTCCAAAATCAAAATGATAAAGCAGATCACATACTTCTAACATAGAATGGCAACAAGGAGAGAATACTACACTGGGTGTGACTTCCAAATCTGAGACTTCAAAGCCTTGGCCCTAGTGACAAACCTTCCCCTCCCAGCAAAAAACCACATCTTTTAACAGTGCCACTCCCTATGGTCAAGCATCCAACACGAGTCTGGGGGGTCAATTCTATACAAACCGCCACAGCCACCCACCCTTCTTCCTTTCTTCCACGCCCCATCCCAACTTAAACATCTAACACACACTGTACAACATATCATTCCACTATCCTCTTTTATTATACTTTTATATGGTTTGCAAAATAATGGGGTCCCATGTAGCTTCTTCATTCTAGTGGACTTTTCAGCAGCCATCACTTTCCTCCATCACACCGCTACATATCGGTAGCCCCTCACTCACAGTCTTGTAAGTCACTTTCCAAAACTCTCACTGGTCACTGGACTTTAAATATGACCCAGTGCTTAAGAGCTCTGTCTGCTCTTTAGAAGACTGACTTTGAATTCCCAACACCTTCACATGGGCACTCAAACTGTAACCTCACCCTCTGGCATCCAATGCATTCTGGCCTCTGCTAATACTTGGAAGACAGGTGGCACACAGATATACATGCAGACAAAACACCCCTAAAAAAAGAAACCACACTGGTTCACCAAATTGGACATTTTTGATTCCATAACATTGATTTGGCATTCTTTCCCTCTTTGGGATAAGGTGATTCCACAGGAATCATTGTTTCCACAGGAATACTGTCACACATCACTTGTGTAATTGACTCACACAGAGAGGCTTTCTTTCTTTCTTTCATTTATTCTTTTTTTTTTTTTTGAAGGACATCTAGACTGGTTTCAAAAGTTGGTTCTCTACTTCTCCCTCCCATGGCACATTTGTGCCCACATTAATGCCAATATTAACTGTCATTTCCACTCCTGATTATGGTCATTGTAACTATAGTAAGACAGAAGCTTAAGGAGCTCTGGTCTGCATCTCCATGAGAAGTACATAACTTTTGTTTGTTTGGTTTGGTTTTAATGTGGCTTTGCTGTTGTGTGATCATTTGTTTTATTTTTGTTTTGCTTTGGTTTTACATTCTTAATTTTAAGTTTATTATATGATTAGAACATTTTTCTTCTCCTTTCCTCCTGACAAATTCTCCCATATATCCTTCCTACTCTCTTTCAAATTCATGTCCTCTTTTTTTTATTATTAATTGTCATTGCATACATATATGTCTGTAGTGGAATTATGGCAGAACCATTGTACCTAGGATAAATTTCAGAATGAATAGTTGTTTTGTAGACCTTGAAGAAATATATGGGGGAAGTAGTGGTTGTTTTCTATGATTTATAGAGTTGTTTTTCTGAAGGACCTTTTTGATACATCCTTTGCATGACTTTGGTCACAAGACCATGCTGGCACACCTGGAACATCTTGCATTATTGGCTACTGCGAACAGTGCATAATAAGGACTAAGGTTGGAGCGGTATGATTTTAGCCTTCCGAAAATGTATAGATTACATAATGGGCTTTGGTATGAGGAACTTGTTTTACACACAAAAAAACACAACTTTTCTATAACTATCAAAAAATATACTTGTTCATGGTTGTTCAAGATTTAGTCCACAGAGCCTGGATCTTCCTGCTTCCAACAGAGCTTTAACTCATCCTTGAGTGGTCCTCCTCTTTGATTGTCCCATGCGAGTCAGAACACCAACATGTGTGTGTGTGTATCCATATATCTTCCCAAGTAACCTATTCAGACCATATAATGTTCCTTGCACATATGCTTTCAAGGCTGACCATTTGGTATTGAATACCCACTTGTTCACTTGTCCCTGGATGTGACTATTCTCCTGCTCTCAAGACTGCCTAGTTGCTTGTAGTATTCTGTGTAGGATTGAGGCCATCTTTCCCCTGCTTCATGGTGCCAAACAGCCAGAGATTTTTAACCATTACTGAGGAAGCAAAACAAGCTTTACAGGATGTTAACGCAGGCCTTGATCAAGCACTTCTACATAGATTTGATCCTGCTAGTAAGGTGTGGGGCCTTGTGATATCCACGCCGTGGTTTCCCACAGGGGCTTTTCTAACCACCCAATAAAATATTATGCTGGGTTCATTTGGCTTATGCTTCTGTTCCTAATGCTACACCTTTTGTAGATAATATTTTGACTCTTGCACTAAGGGTACTTAAAATATCTCTTTTATTATTAGGTAAAAAGCCAGAATATATAATTATTGTTCCTATTTCCTAGGACTTCCTTGCCTGAACATTTTCATCCCACTATATTGATCAACTCTTTATGTTAAATTTCCAGGGTAAAATAACAATTTCCCTAAAAATGAAATCCTATCCATGTCTCCTTTAACACTTATGACTTCTAGATGGAACTTATTAGAAAAACCCATTTGTGATGCCACTTCAGGCTTTACAGACTCCTCAAATACATGTTTTGGTTATGTAATTCACTTTTGTCATTCCCTCAAACCTATAGTGTTTACTAGTTGCTTTCAGAGATCTGTACAGTTAGGAGAATTGTTGGCCATCTTAGCCCTTTCAAGGGATTGGCAAGATTAATATATCCAGTGACAGTCAATATGCTACTAATGTTGTTAAGGTTATACCTTTAGTTGTCATTAAACCTGCTGTATTTTGCCATGGTTCAAGTTCAAACAATTATTGAACAAAGACAGCCTCCTTTCTTTATTCAGCACGTATAGTCTCATTTGGGGCTCCCTGGCGCCATGTCAAAAGGAACAGGGAGATTGACGGCTAGTGACAGCCTATTATCTCACTTAGAACAAGTTGCTCCATTCTATAGTTCACAATTTGGCTCTATCACTCCACAAACTTTTCCTGCAGTTATCCATAAATTCCTGAAGCATTTCATACATGCCTGTACTACTTGTGGCCCCCTGTTGCCTTTATGTCCTTACAACCAGCTGGTGCTAATCCTAAAGGTCTTCATACCATGCTTGTTGGCAAATGGACATGACCCATGGTCCAGAGATTAGTCCTCTTAAACACGTACATGTCATTATTAACACCTTTTTCTCATTCCTCTTTGCCATGGCCCAGCCTAAAGAAAATGCCAGATGGTTGTTGCTACTGCTAAAACTGTCATGTTGGTTATGGGCTTGACACATTCAATTAAGGCTTACAATGAACCAGTACCATATAGTAGCTCTGAATTTACAGCCTTTTGCTATGAATGGAATATAACACATACCTTCAGGATTCCTTACAATCCCCAAGGACAAGCCATAGTGGAAAGAGCCCATGCCTCTCTTGAAAAACAATTAAAGGATGCTCATGAATATGGCCACATGATAAATTAACTGAGGCTCTTATTACCACTAATTTTTAAATTTTTGACAAAGATGATCTATGTCCTGCCTATAAGCATTGGGGTGCAACGCTTCCTAGCATCACCCCTTTACCATTAGTCTGCTGACAGAATCTTATGGACAATACATCTAAGAGTCCTACCCCCTGCCCTATCTGTTTCTCAGAAGGAACAAACAAGCTAGTTTTGGTTCCTGGTTGAGCAATAAAGCCATACACCTGCTCTGAGGGAAACGATGGGACCTCCCCGATGGCTCTGCAGAAGCTATTCCTGAGAGAAGAGGATAAAAACTACCAAACTCACGGATCCAGCTGTACACCTCGAGCCACCAATATATAGAAGGCCCCTGGAGTCTACCTTCCTTCTTCTTCTTCATAAGCTCCATCAGAAATAGTGGCTACAAATACTACCAGAGTGGATGCAATTACTCTATCTGATCTGTGACATTTCTTCCGGGATGTAGCTTCCAAAGCCACCACTTTATTTTTCACCCAGGAGTTTGTTTGCTTATGCCATGGCAATTATAATTTTACTTATATTTTTATGATATGATTTAAAAATCATATATGCCTCCAAAATCAGCTCAGCAAAAGTTTCCTACTGTAGATGATTAAACTTCACATTAAAACAGTTGGGGAACCTATGGGGAGTGTTGAGATAAGCCTTTTGGAAGCCACAGAGAATGGCGAGTAAAGCATCAGTGGCACCTAAGATTCCTTAAAGAATCCTGATCCACTGCACACAGTGTTATTTTACTAAGGATTCCTAGCACACTGGTGAAGTCTCAAAGTGGATCTGAGGCAAGGCAAGGACGGTGATTGCTTCCACCTTCTTCTTCTTCTTCTTCTTCTTCTTCTTCTTCTTCTTCTTCTTCTTCTTCTTCTTCTTCTTCTTCTTCTGTTTTTGTTTTATTATTATTATTTTTTATATATACATTTAATGTGTCCACCTTCTTTATGGAAGTCTCCTGAGGTGACCTCCCTCTGCCCCATTTCCTCATAGCTACACCAACCTGATTGATTGCTATTGGTGCTTGAGGTTAGTATGGGAGTCTGATTGGCCATTCAACCTTTTAAAGGCCTTTACACTGGACAATAGAGTTAGATTCTGCACCTTTGAGTCTTGTCTCCAGAGTCTGATTCCTGGGATTCTGCATGGGTTCCATTGCCATTCAGCACCACTGCTTCCCCACAGTTCCTGATTCCCACAGGATTAGCTGGAGTACAGCCTGGAACTCATTCTAATGAATGAGACAGAGGGAGAGAGAGAGAGGGAGGGAGGGACGGAGGGAGGGAGGGGGAGAGAGAGAGGGAGAGAGAGAGGGAGAGAGAGAGAGAGAGAGAGAGAGAGAGAGAGAGAGAGAGAGAGAGAGAGAGAGAGAAGTTTATTCTATAATTTCTGTTACTTCAGGGAACCCTAACTAGGAACCACACTAACACTTACTTGTGAGATCCTGATCCTCTGCCTCTCGTAATCTTTCTTTAGATATAGGAGCTTTTTAAAAATAGGTGTATCCATTGGGCCTGTTCTCTAAAACTCAGAATTTTGATTAGTTGCTTTTTTTTTTTTTTCATAGAGAAATTTACTTGTGGAGGTTGAAGACTAAGCCTATCCATGAGTACAAGGGAAAATGTTGATAATTTTGTTACCTATTATTCTGGCATAATAAAGTTGTGGTTGTTGTTTGTCATCCAATATTCAAGGCTTCACTAGCACTGAGGAGTTAGCTAGGTTTCCAGTACCATCCATGGTTTCGCTTTTGTTCAGAGTGTCTTTAAATGCAATACAGAGCTCTCAGTTACCACCAATGGGAGCTTTCCACTACTGAACCCTTAGAGTTACCCTGCCTTAATGATGATTGATGTGGTCTGTCAGGCCTGTTGGCTGTTTCTCTCCTTTGGAAGCTTCCATGGTGCATCTGGTACAATAAAAACTGTTCCTCAGGGAGGAATTTGCTTTATTTTGAAACAGGATCTTTCTATGTAATGCCACCTGTCGTAGACTCTCTATGTAGACCAGGCTGGCCATGAACTGAGAGTTCCCCTGGCTTCTGCCTCCTGAGTGTTGAATTTGAAGGCTTTTATGATCTTGAAACTAAATATAAATTTTTCTTATCATGTCTTTGTTTTTTTGTGTATAGAGAGACAGGGTCTCACTGTGGAATCTGGGCTGACCTGTAACACAAACCAGTAAGCCAAAGGTGACTTTGTACTCACAGAGATCTGCCATCCAGCTTCTTATGTCTTGACAATTACCCAAGGTAGCAGCACAACTTTCTTTCTTTTTTTTTTATTTGGCATGATATTTTTTATTTATCTTTGTATTTCATTCCTCTTTATTGCCTGGAGAAGAGTGAGGTGCTATTCCATTGTCACTGAATTTTTTTTTATTAATTCATCCATATTACATATCAATAGTTATCCCATCCCTTGTATCCTCCCATTCCTCCCTCCCTCCTGCTTTCCTTTAATCCTCTCCCCCATGACTGTGACTGAGGGGGACCTCCTCCCCCTGTATATGTCATAGGGTATGAAGTCTCTTCTTGGTAGCCTGTTATCTTTCCTCTGAGTACCACCAGGCCTCCCCATCAAGGAGACATGGTCAAAGATGGAGCACCAGAGTTTGTGTGAAAGTTCCCACTCTCCATTCAACTGTAGAGAATGTCCTGTCCATTGGTTAGATCTGGGTAGGGGTTCAAAGTTTACTGCACGTATTGTCCTTGGCTGGTGCCATAGTTTGAGTAGGATACCTGGGCCCAGATGTGCCTGTCATAATGTTCTTCTTGGAGGTTTCTAGGACCCTCTGGATCCTTCTATTTCCCCATTTTCCATGCTTCTCTCACCTAGAGTCCCAATAGGATGGCCTCCCCTCTGTCCAACTTTCTGGTATGTGAAGATTTTCATGGGACATGCCCCTTGGGCTAGTGTCCAGATATAAGTGGGTATATACCATTTGACTCTTTCTGCTTCTGGGTTAACTCATTCATTATGATCATTTCTAGTTCAATCCATTTGTCCACAAATTTCAGAAATTCCTTGTTTTTAATAGCTGAGTAGTATTCCATAGTGTATATGTACCACAGTTTCTTTATCCAATCCTCTACTGAGGGATACTTAGGCTGTTTCCATGTTCTGGCTATTATGAATAAGGCTGCTATGAACATGGTTGAGCATATGTCCCTGTTGGCAGCACAACTTTCTTAACAGAAATGAGTTAACAAGTAGATTTTATATCTACTGACATTAATCACATCTATTACACTAAGTTGGAAACTCTAATAGAAATAAATCAGTTTCTAGGTGCAATTAACATACCAAATTTAAACAACATTAAATAAATAATATAAGCAAGACGAAAAGTAGAAAAGTGTCTGAAGCAATTGTAAAATGCCACCCCATGAGTAAATTGACAGGATTATATGCAGAACTTCAAAGAAGAACAAACAGCAAAGCTGCTTAACATTTCATACTTCTTGACACAAAACAGCAAGACTTCCTGACTTTTACTATTACCTGACACTAAATTAAACAATGATCTTGGCATTGTGATTTATGCCTTTAATCCTAGCATTCCAAAGGAATGGTAGACTGACCTGAGTTCAAGGCCGGCCTGTCTCAAAAAACCAAATCCTTCCAGATACTGAAATAACAAAAAAGAAACTACAGACTGATGTGGTCATTTAAAAGAAAATTTGAGCTGGGCATGGTAGCATATACCTTTAATCAAAAAGATACATGAGCATCTTTACTTCAAAGTAGTCAATGAATAAATAAATAAATAACCTCAGCCAAATTTTGTATTATTAGCTATTTCACACTCATATGTGTGTGTGTGTGTGTGTATATGTATATATATATATATATATTCACACACAGTGTGTGTGTGTGTGTGTGTGTGTGTGTGTGTGTGTGTGTGTGTGTGCAGGCATGCGCACATGTGTGTGCACTCCCACGCGCCTCAAATACTGGACACTCTTACCTTCTATTTATCCGCCATCCTGGTGCATGATTGCAACAATCACTGTTGTTTTCATAGCTATTCAAATTGCCTCAGAACAATTGAGATTACCCAGAGCCAGCTGTGAGACTGTGAGTTTGAAGCTGTGTGTTGGAGCTTGGTTGGCTCAGCAGAGAATAACAAGTAAAGGCGGTGAGTCTTCTCCTAATAATCTATCCATAGTCAATATTTGAGAGGTAAAATGAGCCTTTCCCTTTGCTAGATTAATTGCTATCTGGTGTGATGTCAATGCAGGTAAGAACAGTTGTTTTTTGGTTACTGATCACCATAGCTGCATGGAGTCTAGAGATTGCCATATCTTAACCTCTCCTCAATTTTCTCTTCTTATTTCACTAATCACCTCTTCTTCTTCAATATTGCCACAGTATAGATGGGATGGTGTAACTGAGTTTTTTTAGGGCTGTGATGACAAATTTTACTTATTTTCTGCATGTGGGACAGCCAAGAATCTCTGCATTCACCACTTTATTAAGACGAAAGAAAGGAGGAAGAAAGGAAGGACGGGAAAGAACATTTTTCAATTATTTCTCTCTTAAAACACCTTTAGCATAAGTCACAGAACACTTAACTTGTTTCTGAGTTAGTAAAATGAGTGGTGAAAGCAGCAGAGCCTGGCATGAGTTCAGCCCTAGGCTGTTAGCAATGGGCTGACCCCTGACTTCTTGAGACAGCTATTCATTTTCAAAATCCAAGTTCCTGAAATGTCTCTCCCGGAGTCAAAATTTCAGGGTTTGGTTTTGGGTTTCTCATGTTTGTGTGATCTGGCTTCAGATTTTTTAGCCTCTTCTTCTTAGGTATGAAGTGTGTAGCCCAGAGGCTGTTAGTCAAGTCGAAAGGTTCAGATAAAAGGGGTGGGGTTCAGATACCGGGGTGCCCCATCCTAGTAAACTCAGTTCTAGTCCAGGCTGGAAGCAAGCAGCTGGGGAGACTGTGCAGAGCTTGTCTAGGGCAGCCTGACAGCCATCAGCGAGGGAGAAAGTGGGCGGGACCGGACTCCGAGGGGCGGGGCCACGCACCCGGAAGCACAGAGTTCGGGAGGCTGTAGGACTAAGTGGGTGTTTAAAAAGGCCGAGGGGGAGGGGAGAAGGTGTTTAGAGTGGGGTTATAGGAGTGACGTCTGCGGAAGCAGGCATTCCTGGAAGTTATACTGAAAGCCAAAGCCAGGAGTGTCAACGACCAGTTTCCATCCAGAGCTCACAGGCCTGCGCCGTGGGGAATCGCGTGGTGCGGACCTGGGTTCAGAGCATAAGGCGGAGTTCAGGGTAAGCTAAAAGTACCCGCAATGGCGGGTGCTGCGCGCGGCGGCCTGAGAAAGTCACCAGGGATCAGGAAGGCGGCCCTACAACCTTCCAGGTCAGAGGAGCTGCAGGCTGGAGACAGGCAGGAAGGGACCACGGGTGTGACCGACCAGTTTCTCTGATGTTCATAAGGAAGCCGACTCTGAAATTACGCTGTGGTTGTCTCCCCTTGTCCATAAATTTTAGCTCATGTGAATTGGACTGATCTGATTTTTTTCATTGATCTTTTGACTGCCAAAATGTTCTTAGTAGAATATTTGAGTTTAAAAATGATATTTGCAAGCCAATTTCTTTTTGTTATGGTGGAAAGGACAAAGCTCTTGAGAGTTACATTTGTCCACACTAACTCCCCTGTTATTCCCAGGGACTTACTAGGTGACTTGTCATCCCTGGAGAGCTTTTAGATATTAGTCATGAAAGAGCAGCTGCAAATGTAATTGAATACAAAAGTACAGGGGTTTTGGTGTTTGTTTGTTTTAACATTGGCAGATAGAAGTAAGCTTTTGATCCACCATTAATTTTCCATCTCAGCCATGCACTCTGTGATGTAAATACAACATTCTGAACGCTGTCTTCGTCAGGCTTGATTGGCATACAGCTTTAATCCCAGGACTCAGGAGGCACAGGCTGGCAGATTTTAGGGAGTTGGAGCCCAGTCTGGTGTACATGATGGGAGAGGAAAGAAGAGGGTGGGGAGGGGGAGGGGAGGGGAGGAGAGGAGAGGAGGGGAGGGGAGAGGAGGAGGGGATGGGCGGAGAGGGGAGAGGAGAGGAGAGGAGGGGAGGGGAGGGGAGAGGAGAGGAGAAAAGTGTATTTTTGTGCTGAGATCCTCGAGCTTGAAAAGGGGCTGATTTGTTTTGAGGTATCAATGACCGTATTTTCACAGTTAGATCTCGGTCCATGGACACATGACCAAAACTGCTATATTTCGATTCTTGTGTTTGCTGTGTTTGAGACCTGAACACGCTGTGTTGCTCTGTCTGGCCCAGAACTTATCATGTAGGCCAGGTTGGATTGGAAGTCACAGAGTTCCACCCCTTCTGACTCCCAGTGCTAGGATTAAAGGTGTGCACCAATACAACCATTCAAATGTTGTTCTTTTTGGGTTTTTTGTTTTGTTTTGTTTTGTTTTTTGTTTGTTTGTTTTGTTTTGTTTTGTTTTCTGGTCAGCTCACAGCCACGGGTGTGACTGTGGACTTCACTCAGAAGGAGGAGCAATGTCTGGACCCTGCTGGGAGGGCTTTGTACAGAGACTGGTTGTTGCAGACTTACAGCAGTCTGGTTTCTGCAGTGGAGGATAGTTTGCTTCCAGCATCCCTTCCTCTTCCTCAGGGTTTCTGGGCAAGTTACTCAGCAAGTGTATGTCCCTTTGGGAGGGGAAGGCCTTCGTCATTTTAGTTCATGGTAAGTTCAGAACCTCCCTAGTTTATAATGTTCTCATCCCAATCACTCAGTTCTATTTCTGCCCCTGAGATTTGACTGAGCTGTGATTGGAAGTGAGATTCAAGTTAGACTAACTGAAAATACTTTCTATGTATTTTCAGTATTTTGACAGTGCATGGCAGCTGGGTAATCACTGTAGAATCCTCCCTTTATCTACTGAGCACAGGACTGTGTTAGAAATCCAAGTGCTTTCTGAAGAGTCGCTTTCTCGTGTGCAGGGCTCACTGACCACCCAGACCTGCTCAGTTGTGGAGCAGAACTAAGAGGGCTGGAAGATGGAGAGGGAAGAGACAGTGGCAAAGGATCCAGGTATGTGGTCGGGCTTGCTGGCATGGGGTTCAAGTAAAGATAGAAATGGGACATGAAATCAGTTTTACTGCCATTTTGTGTCACTACAAACAATTGTGGAAACTTCCACTGTGTAAAATCTCCCGGGATTATCCTATTGTAGATATGAGAAGACTTTCTAGAGAAGAATTGATAATAGGACGCAAATAAAAATGCATTTGACTATGCATGTTAGTGACGCTGTACTATTCCGTGCGCATCCCTAATCAGAGTTTCCTACCAATATTAACTGGTTTTCATTTCTATGATTTTAATGTAATATAAAATGACGAAAAGTAATACCTCTAGGTTCATTTATTGTTTTTAGAATTTTGTTGCTTTTGGAATTCTAGCACCTTCACTAGCTCTTGGTGTTAATCTCTAATGGCAACAGAGTTTTGATAAGAATGGTACTGTCTTCCCATCGAGATCTCCTAACACGTTTTGTCATGTCAGTTCCAAGTAGTTCACCTCTAGGCATGATCCTCTTAGTGTTTTCTGGCTCTTTGTTGTCCCTTGGTTTTTCAGGAATTATTTTCTGTAAAATATACAAATTGGACTGTAAAAGAAAATGCTCGGAGTCTTAGAGAAGACAAACACCCTTCGAGATAGGGTCCTCACATTTGAAAAGAAGATTAGGCAATGTGTGAATTGTCACCTTTTTTATGTATTCTCCTGTTTTCAGTCTGCTGGGTATGTCCGCATCCAGGTTTTGTGGCATGTACCTGTGTTGACCAAAGACTATGTACTGGACCATTTTGCCATGTGCTAATACTCTTTGTTTTGTATTGTAATACTTCAGTGTTGTGATTGTCCTATCTGTATGGCCTGACACAGTGAGACAAGAGCATTTTAATGCTGCAAGCACTACCCGGGCGGAATCTAAACGACTACTCACCTACTAGCTAACTAAAATAAACTAGTCCAATCCTATGGACTCATAATCTACAGACATCCCAAACACTTGCCAATCTGCTCCTCCTTGGGCAGCTTCTCTCCCCGACTCTCAACTGTGCAGCAACTGCCTCTTCCAACCTTTTTTGGAAGCCCTGCCTTCCACTTCCTGTCTTCTGCTCAGCTCATTGACTAAACAGTGCTTTATTAACAACTGCTATGTGCACTCAAGGCATTCCTCCAGACTTTACTCTTGGTTTTTTTTTTTTTTTTTGTCACTTATATAATTATAATCATCAGTTATCATTACTGCAATCCATATTCATGGCATTAAAAAAAATCCTTCCTTTTAAGCATTTTATGTTTAGATAAACCTTTTGTAGGAAATATATGTTCTAATCTCTTCTGTTGTTTTTTGAATACTCTAGTCTGTTTCCTTATTTAGTGTAGGGAATTTTAAATATTTACATTTCAAGAATTATTGGAAAATGTATTTATTATTTTTCAGGAACTTTAGTGTGGACACTGACAAGGGAGGATTGGAATCTCTGTATGTTAAATTTACATTATCTTGTGACCTACAATGTAGTGCTTTTTAATATGTACACATTAGCTCTTCCAGTTGCTGTTGAGTTGCTGTTCATCCATATCCCTAGTTATTGATTACATTAGTACTTTCTCTCTTTTTGGATAGATTCCTGGTTTTGATGTTTCTGATAGATTCTTGGTATTTATCCATATACTGTAGATAGATACTATAAACAGATACAACAAATATATGCACCATGTAAGCTGTCTCTTCGTACTTTTAATATTAGTATTTCACTGGATTTTTTTTCAATTCCTCCTCTTGTGTCAACCCCTTTGTGTTACCCTGTAGGTTTCACTGTTTCAGGCCATACATGAAAATCTGTGCTTCATTGTATGGTAGGAGAGACTTGGACCCAGGTTCATGGTTTAATATGTGGATAGATATCTTTCCCAATACAACGGTTTCAAGAGAGTATCTAGTCTGCAGCAAATGTTTGTGGTATTTTGGTGACATCCCATGGTCATTGCTGTTGGACAGGTTTTGGATCTGCTGCTCTGTTGCTTTGGGCTGATCTGGAATCACACTGGGATAGCTCCAGCACTGTCATCTATTTCTGGAATTGTTCTGTATTCAGGGAATTTGTGCATCAATACAAATTCTAGGCTTCTCTTTAAAATTTCTGTGAAGTATCTTTTCAGGATAATCAGTGCCATGGAGTTTGAACTGGTCATATAAACCACACCCAGAAATACTGGAATTTCCCAATATTATGTCCCATTGTGCTTGAGAGAAACATCTTTCCATGTTCTAGTTAGCATCTTCCTCAGTTCCTTGCATGAATCAAAGTTTTCTTGATTAGTTCTTTCAGGGATTTACTTTTTCTTCTAAGGGCTCAAAAGAATATCAGTTTCTCAGAACCATTAACCATCCTCTCTATCCCTCTATTAAGTTTTATTTATGTGAGTAGCAATAACGGAAAATATTATAAAGCTGTTCTAGTTGATTTTTTAAATTTAGATGATCCAAAATCTTGATTTTACACATTTATTAGTTCTTAATTTTTTTTATTGTTGTTACATATTTGTGTGTATTCCTAAATATAAAAATACAACCTATACTCAGAGTATTTTGGAGATGATCATTTGGCATTGGATAACCATATGGTGTACTCTTCTCTGGGGAAGACTATTTTCCCAACTCTTAGAATTGCTTAGTGTTTGACTAGGGTTAAAGCCTAGTGACCTTTCTTCCTTCCATATTAGAATGTCTCCTGGCATTGTCCTTGTTAACTTCATGTTTAGGCAGCCATATTTGTGAGATTTCGTGCAGGTAGCTTCTTGGACATTCCCAGGATACACAATTTTCCTCTCTCCTCCCTCTCAGTGATCACTGAGCCATAGGTGTAGGAGTTGTGTTGCTATATATCAAGCAGGACTGAGCATTACAACTCTACACTTTTGACTGATTGTGCTTTTCTGTAATGATCTCCATGAGTTGCTAAAAGAACTCTCTCTGATGAGGGTGAGGAATAAATTCATCTCTGGGAATGAGTGTTAGGGATTTTGCTGGTTTAGTAAAGTCATGTTTGTATATTCTCCTCCAAGATCTGTGGCTTCCCTAGCCCTAGAGAAACTGGCTAGCTTTCCAGTATCAGGCATGATTTCCTTTTGCTTAGAGAGTTGTAAGTCCAATAAGAAGGTATTGGTTACCACCAAGTCGTGTGTGCCACTCTCGCACCCTTAGAGTTATCCTGCAGTGCAGATCGTTGTCATGGTTCATAGGTGTCAAAGCTGGGTAGGACGGTTGCTTGGCTCCCTCCTTTGGAAGCTTGCATGTTGCCTTCTTTTACCATGAAATCTAGTCCCCAGGGAGAATTCTTTAATATCAGATCCATATTAAGGCTTCTGGGTTATGTGTCTTAAGTGCATGGCTTCTTGAACAATAGGCACCCATTTCTACCTCTAGTAGGCAGTCCTAGGCTATAGGAATAGCCTGTAATATATTGGCAGTCTCTTGAACAGCTATATTCAACATCTTCAAAGCAGGCTTCTCATGCCTGGTGGTGGTTTTGTTAGAAAATCTATGGCTCTTGTGAGCATTATCAACCTATATAGGAAATTTTCATGTAAACTTTATACTATATGCAGACATAGACTTATAGGTACTATGGGCTTTTTTCCCCCCAGTGGTTTGAAAATTTCTTATGTTTGTTTCAAACGTCTTTACAATTATTTTACTTTACCTTTTCTGTATTTATATCTGTTGCTTCTCCATGAATAATCCCTCCCCCTGTTTTTCCATTTCCCCCTTCAGATAACTTACTCCCTGTTATTCCCCTCTCTGTTGCTCCCTCACACCCCACCATGGTCTCTTTCAAGTTTCTCTTGTTACGGCACTTACTCCAGGTTGTGGACTCACATCTGAAGATTTGGAGCTAGGAAGTTACTATGAGAGAGAACATACAAGCTCGGTCTTTCTGGGTCTGGGTTATTCCACTCAGTGTGATCTTTTCTAGTTCTATCCATTTACCTGCAAAGCTCATGATTTCCATTTTCTTTATTAGCTCAGTATTATTTTATAGTGTATATATTACAACATTTCATTTGTGACTATCTTGAAGTGCTTATGTCTCCATCAATTTAAAGAGACTATTTTTTCTGGATGAAACAATATGGTTGACAATGATTTTCTCTCCCTGCTTCAAATGTGGCTCCGTGCTCTCCTGGCTTTGAAATCACTGAGTGGACTGTGATAGTAATCTGTTATTTGGAACTTTCTATGTGATTTGCACTGTTCATTAACAGCTTACGGCATTAATTGTTTCCTTTTGTTTTTTAACCTGTTATATGAAAGGGCAGCAAGCTGGCTATTCATTGTTCCTGAAAGAGAAACTCAGAGAAGAGAAACACAAAGAACTGGCTGATTCTCCAGTAAACACGTCCCAGGTCAGTGGTCATGTCTACTTTTTTTCTAGAAATGTTATATTTTCAAACATTTCAAACTTTTAATATGCTGCCTCTGATAATTTTTAAAATTTTATCATAAAACACATTGGAAGCAAACAAAGAAATCATACACTGAAATTAAGCAAACCAAAGACTATACAACTGGAAGACCTTTTGTATGGTTGTAGTAGTCACTAGGAACAATAGCGCTGCAGAGTCTCATTTGATTTAATAGGTTCGATATCCATTATATTTTGATGATCTTACCCATCACCAAAACCCAAAAACACATGTGACAGAATTATAAATAGAAAAGCAGTTAATTTTCTATCATTTGTCATAACTGGTATCTGTTGCCTGCATTCAGTCCTACCTTAATCACTTATTTTAACCAGTCTTATTCTCTTTTATCCACGTTCTACTGAGCCCACATGTACATTGTTTTTATGTATATATATTATTGGTTACTTCTGCATATGAGGGAAAAGGTGGCTTCTTCTTTTTGACCCTCTATGACCTCAATTAATGTTACACAATCTAAATCTAGCCATTTTCTAACAAATTACTATTACACTTTTCTTTTTAGCTGAATAGCATTCCATTTTATATATATTCTTTTTCATTATCCATTCATCTGTTAGTAAATAATTAGGGTGATTAAAATATTTTTCTGTGGTGACTAAAGCACTAGTAGACATGGGGTGTAAATATCTCTAGAGTAGGGTATGGAATTCTCTGGGTATGTTTCTAGGAGTGAAACTGCTGTTGGCATGCCTTTAAATCTACCTTTGTTTTTGTTTCTTATATCTCTTTCTTCCTTCTCCACCCCAATCCCTTCCAAAACCCCAACAACAGGTAGGAGAGAAAGATTGTTAGTGGTGAGAAGGGGCGTAGTTCTCTTTGGCTACTTTCTGCTCTTTAGAGTCGTTGGGTTCTTTGGCACAACACCAGTCTCCATCATCAGGGTATTTAGCCAGCAACAACAAATGCAGCAGCAGGCTTCCCTTCTCCCTCTGACTATCTCCTCCAAGTGTTCTTCTAGCAGCCCTCCTTCCCCACCCCACCCACCGCTCATATTTTTTCCAACTGGTAAGGACCACATCCACATGAGGCAGTTCACAGCTGACAAAGATCATGCATCCTCTCACAAGGCTGTTACCAGCTGTGAAAAAACTGGAGCATCTCCACATCCCACACCGGGGATTGAAACAAAAACATATTTACATAACATAACCAAGCTTTTAAAGAAACCATAACTTCCATAACAAATTGCAGGGTAATACATTAGTTCTATCTTCAACTTAAAAAAACCTTAAACTGATTTCCATTTGTGTGTACTAATTTGCATACACACAGTGAATAAGACTTCCTTTCCACATCATCTCTGTCATCTGTTGTCAGATTAGTTGATGGCAGAAACTCTGCCTGAGGTGAGGCAGTATTTCAAAGTATTTTCAATTACGTTTCTTTGATGGCATTTTATGGATCCTGAACACTTTTTGCCATATTCGTTAGCAATATGTGTATCTGTCTTCTCAAACTGTCTATTCAGTTTATTTCCCCATTTGTTGATCGCCAGTTTTATATCCTTGGTATTCATTTTATGCAATTCTTGGTAAATTCTACCTATGTACTCCTATCCAGAGTGTCGCTGGTACAGATTCTTTCCTATACTGTGGGTGTCTTAGTGCTCTGCTGGTTGTTTCCTTTCATGTACAGAAACTCTGTATATTCATGCAGTCCATCTATTGATGTTTGGAGTTAGTTCCTGTGCTTCCAAGTAAGGCCAAGTACAGACAGGATTGACTCAATGTTAGTATTTTAGGATGATCTTCAGGTACAGCATTTCAAAGTACATGTCCTTATCACAAAATGTACACTGTGATCTTATGAGACATAAACACAGCATCCATGCAAGATAGATAACCATGCCCAGACCTTGAAAGTGTGTCTTGTTTCATGGATATGCTTGAGATACTATTGTGTCATTCTGGTTTTACAGGCTTAGAACATTTATTACACAGTGTGATAATATTAGAGAGCATCTTTTTGAGTAATTGTCTTTGCTCATCTACATCCCGTCTTCTTATATCTGAGAAAGTACTCTTCCAAGAAACAGGTGGTTAAACAGTATGTACTTATTGTTTCAGGGTCTGTTGACTTTCAGAGATGTGGCTGTGGATTTCTCCCAGGAGGAGTGGGAATGCCTGGACTCTGCTCAGAGGGCTCTGTACATTGATGTGATGTTGGAGAATTATATAAACCTCGTCTCTGTGGGTGAGAACGTTTTGCTTGTAGAATTCCTAACTCCTCCTTTCTACCAATTTACATGTAGTATAGTCTCTGTTAAGTTGTCTGAAAACTACATGAAACAGAAGAAACTTTGATAAGGGAAAGGAAGGTCTTCTGAACTGTAATCTTCATTTCTGAGGACAAACACCATTCGTTATTGAGTACAAACCCGGTGAACCTCGTAGTACATTTAACTCTTCTTCATTGATTTCCTACTGTATTCTAAATATAATCAGTCAGTGAGCCCATCCCAAAGTGAGTTAATGATTCCTCAAGTAATTGATTCATCTTGATGCTTTAGACATTTTCCATAAAGATGAGATGTCTATTATGAATTACAGACCCCTGGAAGCTGTCAGGCTGTTTTTATGAGAGACATACAATTATAGTAATAGGAAACATGTCTTAAGTAGTTCCTAGCTGACATTTTTATGAGAAATTATAGGGAGACGGTCATGTTTAATTTTCAAAGAATCCCTATGAATGCGATGTGTACTCGTTTTCAGAGAACTACTATATATGTCATACTGTTCATCAACATCTGAAGAAAAAAGAAGAGCCTTTTAACTGTCAAAGGCTTGGGAAAACGCTTCATGAACCCTCCAACTGTATACTGTATAAAGGAAGTGAAGCTATAGTAAACTCTAATAACTACAGATACAGTAATAACATGAATGGTGCAATTGATTCATCAAACACAAATGGACATAAAATCATGCACACTGGAGAAAAACCTTGCAAATCAGAAGACTGTGAGAAATCCTTAAATTGGTGTTCCAGCATTACTCTAGATCAGAGACACTGCACTGAAGAGAAAGAGCACAGACAGGAAGAACATGATGACCATTTCAGCTCTGCATACAGTCTCATGCAACATACAATTTACCTTGAAATGAAATCACACCAGTGTGGGAAATGTGGAAAATGTTTCAGTACTTCCTCAAGCCTCACAGTACATCAGAGAATTCATACTGGAGAGAAACCGTATAAGTGCAATTTTTGTGATAAATCCTTTAACCAGTGCACACATCTTAAAATACATCAAAGACTTCATACTGGAGAGAAACCTTACAAATGCAAAGAATGTGGAAAGTCATTTCGTCAGTTGTCAGCTCTTAAAAGCCATCAGAAATTGCACACTGGAGAGAAGCCTTACAAATGTAAGGAATGTGACAAATCCTTTGCCCACTATTCCAATTTCAGGACACACCAAAAAATCCATACCAATGAGGAACATTGTAGTTGTCCAGAATGTGGCAGGAACTTTCATCAGCTTTCACACTTTAGAAAACATTACAGACTCCATACTGGAGAGAAGCCTTACAAATGCAATGAGTGTGACAGATCCTTTACCCACTATTCATCATTAAAATGGCACCAGAAAACTCATTCTCCAGAGACATATTACAAATGCAAAGAATGTGGTAAGTCCTTTATTGAATTATCACATCTTAAAAGACATTACAGAATCCATACTGGTGAAAAGCCTTACAAATGTGAGGTATGTGACAAAGCCTTTACTGTGAACTCAGTTCTTAAAACACACCAGAAAATTCATACTGGAGAGAAACCTTACAAATGTAAGGAATGTGACAAATGTTTTTCTCATAACTCACATCTTAGAAGACATCAGATTGTTCATACAGGAGAGAGACCGTACAGATGTAAGGAATGTGATAAATCTTTTCCTGAGTGCTCAGCTCTTAGAGAACATGAGAAAATTCATTCTGGAGAGAAAACATACAAATGTGGAGAATGTGACAAATCCTTTACCCAACGTTCATATCTTAGAAGTCATCATCAGAGAGTTCACACTGGAGAGAGACCTTATGTATGTGAGGAATGTGGCAAATCTTTTACTACTTGCTCAACTCTGAGAAAACATCAGAAAATTCATACTGGAGAGAAACCTTACAAATGCATGGATTGTGACAAATCCTTTACCCATAATTCACATCTTAGAACACATCAGAAAGATCATACTGGAGAGAGACCTTACAGATGTAAGGAATGTGACAAATCTTTTACTAGGTGCTCAACTCTTAAAGCACATCAGAAAATTCATACTGGAGAGAAACCTTACAAATGTTTGGAATGTGACAAATCCTTTACCCAGGCCTCACATCTTAGGACACATCAGATTGTTCATACTGGAGAGAGACCTTACAGATGTCCGGAATGTGACAAATCTTTTACTAGGTGTTCCCATCTTAGAGCACATCAGAAAATTCATACTGGAGAGAAACCTTACAAATGTTTGGAATGTGACAAATCCTTTACTCAGGACTCACATCTTAGAAGACATCAGAGAGTTCATACTGGAGAGAAACATACTGTTATAAATAATCTGATGTAGCATTTATCTAGTATTCTCTCTGCTTACAAATCCTAACAGTATACATAATAGAAACACAAGGAGAAGAAATGTGTAAAAACCTTTAGTGAAGTTTTAAATCTCAGAAAATACGACAGTATATTTTAAAATAAAATTTTGCAAATGTAATTGTGTGAGAAGCTTTTTTCTTTTTCTTCTTTCTTTCTTTCTTTCTTTCTTTCTTTCTTTCTTTCTTTCTTTCTTTCTTTCTTTCTTTCTCTGTGTATATTGATGCTTTCCTGTATTACTGTGCAATGCATATATGCCCAGTATCTTTGGAGGCCAGAAAGGGACAGCAGATCCCCTGCAGCTTGACTTAAAGATAGATGTAAGCTCTTATGTCTGTGTTGGGAGTTGAACTCAGGTTTCCTAGGAGAACAGCAACCACTTTTAACCACTAAGCCATCTCTCTAGCTCCTGGGAAAAGCTGTAATACAAAAATTATATTGTTCAACTACCAAAAGTTCTTAATTCCCAGTGAGGTGTTGCACATCATTAATCTCAGTACACAGAAGACAAAAGCAAAAAGATCTCTGTGAATCCAGGCCATTCTGGTGTACATAGTGAGTTTCAGGACACCCAGAATGACATATAACCTGTCTCAAGGCAAAATATAGAAACATGAAAATTCTGATAAAGACCTCTTAATTGTGCTATACATCACAATGTTCATACTTCTGAGAAGCTATATGAAGGTATATCATATAGTTTCTTTTTCTTATTTGTCATCGGACATTATACCCACCAAATGCATGGAATTTGGCAAATCCTTTACCTAGAGCTGAAATTGTTGAAATAAAAGAAAATTAAGAGAAAACAAAAATACTCTAATAAAGTCTCATTTTCATTCTCTTTCAAACTCACACTAAAATTAAACCTCACAAGTAATAAGAAAGTAGGAAACTAAGGAAATCAATAAGCTGTGCATATGACATCACAGCATGCTCATATACAGTGTATGAATTCCTGAGGATGGTGGGCTTGGTGGCACATGCCTTCAATCCCAGCACTCGGGAGACAGAAGCAGGTGGATCTATGACTTCAAGGCCAGCCTGGTCCACAAGGAAAATTCTAATAGCCAGGGTTAAACAGAGAAACCCCATCTTAAAACAAACAAACAAACAATATCTGGGGGCATATGGACATTCATTTTGAACTACTGAAGAAACATGGAATAATATTTACTCTACACTCTAAAATAAAATGATATACCTCATGGAGGTAAAAGAGACTTGGAGACACTCCCACAACCATGATAAAGTTTACAGTTGCTTGTTCTTAGTACTTTCTCAACAATTTCGGGTCTCTGCATCCCCTATACCCTGCTGCAATAGGAGGCTTCTCTCTCCAAGCTGGAGAGCAGTACAAGCTGAGTATTATAAACATGAATATTTAGATGGCAGATTAACATGATGATTGACAAAATATCAGTAGGCTCTGTTCTTTCAACTATACTTCCAAAGCCTTGGTTTTTGGCCATGGCATGAACTCCTCTCTGTAGGGCAGGCTTCAACCCCAATCCAGAAAGAGGTTGGTTCTGCTCATCAAAACCCATGCCAGGATTGCAGCAGCACATAGTACTGTAGGATGTAGGGTTCAAGATTGCCCTACCTTTTTCTTGCCATCAAAGTGTTAGGTGTCTTCAGCACTGCCAATGCCCCCTTTTGTTTGGACTGCCTCTGAAGCCTCTCTGACCACTAAATCCTAGGGAGATAAGCCTAGGATTATCTGTACCTGGTGCAGAGAGTTTCATTTAGTAGCTCTATATCTGGGAGCACCATTATTTAACCATGTGGGATATATCTGTTCAAAGTTTATTTCTGGGCACATGGACTGTGCAACCAGGGAAAACTGCCTGGAGCTAGAGTGAAGTCCAAACCCCCAAAATATCAATTTTGAAACCCTTAGGAGTAAGGGATACTCCTTCCCAGTTCTGTGCCTGCATGCACAGCAGTAGTCTTTCTACCCCTACTCTCTTCAGTCCTCAAGGTAGTCATGTAGCCTAGCACCTGGAATTCCTCTCCATGCAAATGGAGCATGCACGGCACCTCAGCACCTTAGCCCTGGCCAATGATGCTCACTCACTGAAAACCCCTACCCACTAGACAGCCCTTACCATCCCCCAACCCCAAATGAGAGCTGTATCACAGGGAGAGCTGTGTTGGTAAAACGGCTGTAACATTAACAGAGCAGTATTAGAGATGGTGATCTCCCTTCCAGGTGTTAGTCACTGACTTGGGATTCCAGCATATGCTGAAGATCAGCAGAGCCTTGTAGACTGAGCAACTACTGGGTTTTTGGACATTTTGTTCACAGCCAGCCATTGTTGGATTAGCTGATGTTCAGCCTGTAAATCATTCCAATGGGGACAGGGAGAAGAAGAGAGAGTGGAGAGAGGGCAGAGGGGAGAGGCTGGGGTGGGTGGAGAGAGAGACAAAGACAGAGACAAACAGAGAGAGAGACAGAGACTATTCTATAAGTTCTGTTACTCTAGAGACTCCTGACAAATACATCAGGAGACACATTCTCACAGCAAATTCCCTGATACTCTGGCTCTTACATCTTCCTACCCTGTCTTCAAATACACTATTTGAGCCTTAGATGCAGGAGGTTTTTTATAGGTATATCCACTGAGCCTGGGCTCCAAAACTCTGCATGTTGTCTAGTTGTGGACTCTGTGCACTAAAAAAAAGGTTTTGGTTTTTTGTTTGTTTTTGTTTTTGTGTTTAATGAAGGATGAAGACTACCTGTGGGTAGAAGGAAAAATGTTTAGAATTTTTTTATGGATTATTCTGGCCTACTAAAGTGGTGTTTGTTGGTTCTCCTCCAAGATTCATGACTTCACCACCATTTACTACTTAGCTAGGTTTCCACTATCCGTTACGGTTTTTGTTTTGTTAAGAGTGTCTAAAGTCCAGTTACATGTCTATTGGTTACCACCAAGGGGACCTTTCCTCTCCTGTACCCTTAGGATTACCCTGTCATGATGATCATTGAGTGGTTTCATAGGTATCATAGCTGGGGTGGGACTGTCTGTCGATGTTCTCCTCTGGAAGTTTCCATGGTGCTTCTGGTACCATAAACATGTTACGTTCAGGGGGGAAAGACTCAAGCAGTTACAAGAGTCCAGCAAAACAAGACCTTTTTTGAATTAGACAGCAAAAACTGACTCTTCAGGGAAAGCCACACAGACAGCATCCCTAAACATTCATTATAGTAAGTATTTAAGCAGCAAAATCATAAGGCCCATAAGCATCTGTGCCAAGATACAGTCACAGTGTTTCATTAATCAGAATCATGCAAAAATCATAAAGCACGTAAAAATCTATGTCAAGGTACAATTACAATATTTCAGGATCATTTGCTCTTGTCCTGCTTAAGAACAATCATAGGTTTTGCAGGGGGAAAGAAGAATGAGAAGAAAGATGGCTAGCTACCTGGAAAGTCAGAGCCTGGCAACTTGAACTTAATTTCAGTTTATGATCAAAATATAGTCTAAAAGCAAAATTGTAGTACATAAGTTACATCTCATTTGTTTGAGCGCTACAAAAAATATTTTTTTCAGGGGGAAGTCCACTTTATATTTATTTATTTTTGGTTTTTCAAGACAGGGTTTGTCATGTAGCTGTGTAGATGAGGACTCCACTTTATTTTGAGACTGGGTCTCTCCGTGTATTTCCTGCTATCCTAGACTCTCTATGTAGACCAGCCTGGCCTTGAACTTAGTCTCCTCTTGTTTCTGCCTCCTAAGTCCTGGGTTTTGAAGTCTTGCATGATCTTACAACTAAACATACCCATTTGTTCTCATGGCTTTGTAGAGAAAGTGTTTCAATGTGTAACATTAGCTGACCTGGAACTCACTGTAGATCAGGCTGGCATTGAGCTCACAGATATCTGCCTGTCTCTGCCTCTGGCATGCTGAGATTGAAAGAGTGCACCACAACAGCCCAGCTTGTTATAGCTTGATAGTTATGCAATTGGTAAAGCAGGTAAAACTGCAACCTACTTTACAGTCATGGGTGAACAAGGGGATCTTATGTCTTCTCACATTAAAAACTTATATTGCAGTAAATCAAAATGCTAATTGAAATAAATGAGTTTCTTGGTGTATATAACATACCAAATTTAATCAACAACATGAAATGAATAATGTAAACAAGATGAAAAATAGCCATGTGACTGAAACAATTATAACATGCACCCTCGAAACAACCCCATGACCAGATTGGCAGGATTCGATCAGAACTTCAAAGAGGAGCTAACGACAAAGCTACTTGACATTTAACACTTCTTCACACAAAACAGCAAGACATCCTGACTCTTAGTATTACCTGATAGCAAACCAGATAATGATTTGGGCATGATGGTGGCACATCCCAGTATTCCAGAGGCAGGGTAGTCTGATCACAAGTAAATTCAAGGCCAGCCTGTCTCAAGAGAGAGAGAGAGAGACAGAGACAGAGAGAGAGAGAGAGAGAGAGAGAGACAGAGACAGAGACAGAGAAGAAAAGAAAGAAAATATCCCTCTAGATACTGATACAAAAAGAAATTATAGGGTGGTGTGGTCACTATAAATTTTTTTTGAAGTCAGACATGGTAGCACTTGGGAGGCAGAAGCAGGCTGATATCTGTAAGTTCAAGGCTAGCCCATTCTACAAAGAATGTTCCAGAAAACCCAGGGTTATGCACAGACAAACCCTGTCTCATGGGGAAAAAAAGGAAAAGGAAAAGGAAAAGAAAAAGAAATTTGAGACATGGTAGCACATGCCTTTAATCACAGAGTTACACAAAGAAACCGTGTTTTGAATGAATGAATGACCTCAAGTTTTCTATTATTAGCTATTTAACACTCAATGCATATATATATATATATGTGTGTGTCTGTGTGTGTGTATATATATAATGTGGTTTTGTTTGTGTGTGCTTGTGTCTGTGTGTGTGTGCACAATTTCATGAATATTAATAATTAATATACAGTCATATACTTAATAAAACTTTTATTCATTAATCATAATTTCCCCAAATAACCACACATTGAGACTATGATTTGTTCAGAATTAAGTACACAGGTGAACATACTAACTAATCTATTATCCCACTATGAATTAATCTCCCTCCCATCCGAGCTCCAAGGTATTTGCGTTATCATCGTCTCTGGACTCCGTCCATTCTTGTCTCCTGCACCTTCTCTTCATGACCCCCAACCCCCAGCCTCACAACCTCAAAACTCCACCCCCCTCCCTTCTGCCAAATTTCAAGCTTCAGCGTTTTTTATTAACTAGTCAGCTTTAAATTAGGTGGAGCAAGGTTTACACAACAAGGACAGGTGTAGTGATAATGTGCTCATGTGAGCAGGGACCAGATCTTGGGGGCCAGTAAGCAGTATTGAAATACATAGCACCAGACCAACCACCAATATGTACACCTCAGATACGACCCACTCTCACCTGTACCTCCATTAACCTGGTCCACAATTCCAAAAAGCACTCTATTGTTTTCATTTTCATATTACTTGGGACCAACCATATTACCTGAGACTAACCAGAGACAAGTGTTAGATTGTGACTTTGGTGCCTGATGAGCTCAGCAGAGGATAACAACTAAAGCTGGTGAGTCTTCTAATAATCTATCCATAGTCAACATTTGGAGAAGTCCCCTTTCCTAGACTGATTGTGGTCTTCTGTGAAGCCAGTACAGGTTTATAAAGTAGCTGCTGGTTACAATAGCCATATGGAGTCTAGAGGATGTCATGTCCTAGCCTTTCCTGCACTTTCCCTTATTTCCTAACCATCTCTTCAGTATTCCCACAGTATAGATGGGATGGTGTAACTGAGTTTTTTAGGGCTGCGACGACAAACCTTATTTTCTGCATGTGGGACAGCCAACAGTCTTTGCATTCACCACTCCATTAGAAAGAAAGGGAGGAAGGAAGGGAGGGAGGGAGGAAGGGAAAGAACATTTTCAATTATTTCTCTTTCAAAGCACTTTTAGCATAAGTCACAGAACACTTAACTTGTTTCTGAATAGTAAAATGAGTGGTGAAAGCAGCAGAGCATGGAATGAGTTCAGCCCTAGGCTGTTAGCAATGGGCTGACCCCTGACTTCTTGAGACAGCTATTCATTTTCAAAAATCCAAGTTCCTGAAATGTCTCTCCCAGAGTCAAAATTTCAGGGTTTGGTTTTGGCTTCTCATGTTTGTGTAATGAAGATGGGGCATTGGCTTTGGATTTTTTAGCCTGTTGTCCTTAGGTATGAAGTGTGTAGCCCAGAGGCTGTTAGTCAAGTCGAGGTGTTAGGCTGCATGTCTTTTATCTGAAGGGTTCAGAAAACGGGGCGGGGTTCAGATACCGGGGTGCCGCGTCCTAGCAGACTCAATTCTAGTCTAAGCTGGTAGCAAGCAGCTGGGGAGACTGTGCAGGGCTAATCGAGGGCAGCCTGACAGCCATCAGCTAGGGAGAGAGTGGGTGGGACTGGCCTCCAAGGGGCGGGGCTACGCACCTGGAAGCACAGAGGTGGTGAGGCTGTAGGACTAGGTGGGTGTTTAAGAAGGGGGTGATGGTGGTGGTGGTGGGGGAAGTGTTCAGAGTGGGCGGGGCTATAGGAATGACGTCTGCGGAAGCAAGCATACCCGGAAGTTGTACTGAAAGCCAAAGCCAGAAGTGTCAACGACCAGAGCTCACAGGCCTGCGCCGTGGGGAATCGCGTGGTGCAGACCTGGGTTCAGAGCATAAGGCGGAGTTCAGGGTAAGCTAAAAATACCGTGGCGGCCTGAGAAAGTCACCAGGGATCAGCGAGGCAGCCCTACAACCTTCCAGATCAGAGGAGCTGCAGGCTGGAAACAGGCAGGAAGGGACCACGGGTGTGACCGACCAGTTTCTCTGCTGTTCATAAGGAAGCCAACTCTGAAATTATGCTGTGGCTGTCTCTCCTTGTCGGTAAATTTTACCTCATGTGAACTGTATTGATCCTATTTTTTTATTGATCTTTTGATTGCCAAAGTATTCTTAATAGTATACTCTAGTAGAATATTTGAATTTAAAAATGATATTTGCAAGCCAATTCTCTTTGTTATGGTGGAAAGGACAAAGCTCTTGAGAGTTACATTTGTCCACACTAACTCCCCTGTTATTCCCAGGGACTTACTAGGTGACTTGTCATCCCTGGAGAGCTTTTAGATATTAGTCATGAAAGAGCAGCTGCAAATGTAATTGAATACAAAAGTACAGGGGTTTTGGTGTTTGTTTGTTTTAACATTGGCAGATAGAAGCAAGCTTTTGATCCACCATTAATTTTCCATCTCAGCCATGCACTCTGTGGTGTAAATACAACATTCTGAACAATATCTTTGTCAGGCTTGATTGGCATACAGCTTTAATCCCAGGACTCAGTAGGCTCAGGCTGGCAGGTCTTAGGGAGTTGGAGCCCAGTCTGGTGTCCATGATGGGAGAGGAAAGGAGAGGTGGGGAGTGGAGGGGAGGAGAGGAGAGAAGAGGAGAGGAGAGGAGAGGAGAGGAGAGGAGGGGAGGGGAGGAGAAAAGTGTATTTTTGTGCTGAGTTACTAAAACTTGAAAAGGGGCAGATTTGTTTGAGGTACCAGGTCCCATTTTCCCAGTTAGAAAGGGCAGTATAAATCAAATGTGTACATTTGACCATGTCCCCTGGAGGGGGAGACCTGGTGGCACTCAGAGGAAGGACAGCAGGTTACTGAGAAGAGACTTGATACCCTATGAGCATATACAGGGGGAGGTAATCTCCCTCAGGAACAGTCATGGGGGAGGGGAATAAGGGGAAAAGGGGAGGGAGGGAAGAACGGGAGGACACAAGGGATGGGATAACCATTGAGATGTAACAAGAATAAATTAATAATAAAAAATTTTAAAAAATAAATCAAATGTGTTGGCACACACCTTTAAACTCAGCATTTGAGAAACGGGCAGGTGGGTCTGGAATAGTCATACATAGTTTAATGACAGCCAGAGCTACAAAAGGAAACCCTGGGGGCAGAAAATGAAAGAATAAACGAAAAGCTATTATTGTGTAGTATAGTATTAGAAAACAGCTTTTCAATAGTTCCTATAACTCACCTATATAAGAAAAAATACCTGCAATAATCTTTTCCATATTAGTCTGTTCCATTAAAACTGCAATAGTCTTTTGTCTCCTTGGATCAAGTAAGCAGTCTCTCTGTCCATGGACACATGACCAAACTGGTTCTTGTATATGCTCTGTTTGAGACCTCAATGGCTGGATCGCCTGTCTGGCCCAGAGTTTATCAGGCAGACCAGGCTAGACTGGAAGTCACAGAGTCCCTCCTACCTGTGTCTCCCAGTGCTAGGATTAAAGGTGTGCACCAGACAACCATTCAAAAGGTTTTTCTGTTTGGTTTGGTTTGGTTGTTTTTTGTTTTCCGGTCAGCTCACAGCCACGGGTGTGACTGTGGACTTCACTCAGAAGGAGGAGCAATGTCTGGACCCTGCTGGGAGGGCTTTGTACAGAGACTGGTTGTTGCAGACTTACAGCAGTCTGGTTTCTGCAGTGGAGGATAGTTTGCTTCCAGCATCCCTTCCTCTTCCTCAGGGTTTCTGGGCAAGTTACTCAGCAAGTGTATGTCCCTTTGGGAGGGGAAGGCCTTCATCATTTTAGTTCATGGTAAGTTCAGAACCTCCCTAGTTTATAATGTTTTCATCCCAATCACTCAGTTCTGTTTCTGCCCCTGAGATTTGACTGAGCTGTGATTGGACGTGAGATTCAAGTTACACTAACTGAAAATGCTTTCTATGTATTTTCAGTATTCTGACATTGCATGGCAGCTGGGTAATTACTGTAGAATCCTCCCTTTACCTACTGAGCACAGGATTGTGTTAGAAATCCAGGTGCTTTCTGAAGAGTCTCTTTCTCATGTGCAGGACTCACTGGCCACCCAGACCTGCTCAGCTGTGGAGCAGAACAAAAGCAGGCTGGCAAGAGGGAGAGGTAGAGTAGGAAGGAATCCCGGGATCTTGGAGGGATTGGTAAAGGAATGGCAAGGGATTCAAGTGCATGGGCAAGAAAGACGAGTCAGTTCTGCCACCTTCTGTTTCACCAGAAATGATTCTGGAGACCTCCGCAGAGAAAAATCTCCCGGGTTTATTCTATTGTAGGTATGAGAAGACTTTCTACAGAACAATTAACACTAGGAGGCATATAAAATTGTATTTGACTGTGCAGCCAAGTGATGCTGCCCTTGTTCCCAGCACATCACTAATCACTTCTTCACGTGAATATTAAATGGATTTCATTTCTATGATTTTTTTCTTTTTTTTCCATTTCTATGATTTTAATGTACTGTAAAATGATGGAAAGTTATACCTCTAGTTTTATTTATTGTTTTTGGAATTTTGGAGCTTTTGGTATTCTAGCACATTCACTAGCTTTTAGTGTTAATCTTTCTGTACCTGAAAATAATGCCAACAGAATTTTGATAAGATGGAAGCATATTTACACACTGCTAAACTTTGTTTTTACTATCATCCAATTGTATCTCCTTTTGTGTGTGGTCATGTCAATTGCAAGTGGTTTCCACTGCTGTAATTGTCATATACTTTGAGATCACCTCCGGGTATGATCTTCTTAGTATTTCCCAAGTCTTTGCTGTTTCATGGTTCCAGGATTAGTTTGTGTAAGATGTGCAAATTAGATTGTAAAAGGAAACAAGCTTCTTTTTATATACTTTTCCCAGAACCATTGTTTGTGGAGGCTGTCTTGTCTGCAACACTTGTATTTTATATTTTGGTGACATTCACATGGTCATTGCTATTGGGCAGATTCTATTGCTTTGGCTTGACTATCTGGAATCACAGTACAATAACTCAAGGGTTGCAAGATTTTCCTGGGGTTGCTCTGTACCCAAGGAATTTGTGCATCAATACAAATTCTAGGTTACTTTTTACTATTTCTGTGGAGTGTACTGTGGGAAGTTTAAATGTCGTGGAGTCTGAACGGGTTGTATAAACCACATCCAGAAATACTGCAAATTTCCCAATATTATGTCCCATTCTGTCTGACTGAAATGTCTTTCCATGTTCTAGTTAGCATCTTCCTCAGTTCCTTCAATGAACCAAAGTTTTCATTGTACAGACCTTTAATGATCTTAGTTAGTTCGTTCAGGAAACTTGAATTTTCTTTTATCTATCTATCATCTATCTATCTATCTATCTATCTATCTATCTATCTCTGTCTCTCTTTACTAATTTTTGTTTACTACTCAGGTGTTTGTTAAAAGGTCTCTAAAAGAATAACAGTTGTTCATAACCATTGTATCATTTCTCTAGCCTCTACAAATTTTTATTTATGTGAGGAACAACAATAGAAAATGTTATAGAGCCATTCTAGTAGATATTTTTATGTAGATGGTCCAAATTATTGACTTTGTAGGGGCACTTATTCTTTTAAATATTTTATTGTATGTTTTGTATATTCCTAAACATAAAATTACAACCTACTCAGTCTGTGTATTTTCAGGAATGAACATTTGATATCAGATAACTGTTTGGTAACTCTTCTTTGGGGAATGCTATTTCTCCAGCTCTTAGAATTCCTTAGTGTTTGACTAGGGTTGTTCAGCTCCTGTTTGGGCAGCCATGTTTGTAAGATTTCGTGCATGTAGCTTCTCTGACATTTCTAGAACTGCTCATTTATTGAAATGGTGGGGCTAGTTTATATAGGTTTCGTTGGGGGAGGGGAGGACAAAGAAACAAGTGGAGAAACCCACCTAATTTGCATATGCGGACCCTGTTGAAGAAAGGCAAACAACAATGATGGGCCATTTCAAATATCAAAGCTCAGGAGCACAGGGAAGAAGTGCTGGAAGTGCTGGAAGTGCTGCCTGCAGGGGTGGAGGGGAACAGGGCATGGGAGGGGGACAGAATGGGGGAGGGGGACAGGATGGGGGAGGGGGACAGGATGGGGGGAGGGGGCAGGGAGAGGGGAGGAGGGCAGGGGCTCTCCAAGCAGATTAGCTGACTTCCAGTATGATGGTCTCTGAGAAGCCAGTTCTTCGGTGGTGAAACAGAAGCTTAACTGGCTTTATCTTGATGTAGTCTTTGTCTCTATGGTGTTGAGGAGGCCCAGTCCTGAGGCAGCCAAGTGATGCTGCCCTTATTCCCAGCACATCACTAATCACTTCTTCACACTGAATATTAAGTGGTTTTCGTTTCTATGATTTTCTTCTTTTTTCTTTTTTTCATTTCTATGATTTTAATGTATTGTAAAATGATGGAAAATTATACCTCTAGTTTTAGGGTGGAGTGGACTCATTCCTGCCCTGCCTTCTGAGAGAGTCCAGGGTATGGGCAACACTCTACCATCCCACATATGGCGTGGGAACCCACACTCCTCTATATTACTTCTCCCATATCCCGCAGCGGTCTCATTTTACTTTTTTGGTTACTGCTGTTAATCCGGATTGTGTACTCACAGCTGAAGATTTGGAGCTAAGAACTTTATGTGAGAAAAAACATACAGTCTCTATCTTTCTGGGTCTGGGTTCCTCCACTCAGTATGATCTTTTCTAGTTCTATCCATTTACCTGCAAAGCACAATAATATTCCATAGTGTATACATACGTCCTTTGAGCATATGACAAAAAGTGGAAGAGCTGTGTCATGTGGCAGGTTTATTTAACTTGAGGATTTATTTATTTATTTGAGGATTTTCCATATTGACATCTAGAGTAGCTTGATTTTTTTTTTCTATTCATGGGGTTTTTATTCCTGATAAAATGTTTTATGTTGTTGCTGGATGTATTCTTCCATCTCTGAGAGAGTTAATGTTTTGCTGTCCTGCCCATGGGTAATTCTTCAATTTTTGTTGTGTGTATTTTGCCTGTAATGTATTACGTGTATGTGCTGTGCTGCTTTGGTGATGTGAATTGTGTAAATTTGTGACTATCTTGAAATATACTTATGTCTCCATCGATTTAAAGAGACTATTTTTCTGGATGAAACAATATGGTTGACAGTGATTTTCTCTCTCAGCTTCAAATGTGGCTCCGTGCTCTCCTGGCTTTGAGATCAGTGAGTGGATTGTGGTAGTAATCTGTTATTTGGAACTTTCTATGTGGTTTGTACTGTTCTTTAATAGCTTACGGTATTAATTTTTTCTTTTTCTTTTTAACCCATTATATGAAAGGGCAGCAACCTGGCTATCCATTGTTCCTGAGAGAGAAATTCAGAGAAGAGAAACAGAAAGAAATGGCTGATTCTCCAGTAAACATGTCCCAGGTCAGTGGTCATGTCTATTTTTTTTTCTAGATGTGTTATACTTTCAGATATTACAAGCCTTTAATTTTCTGCTTCTGATAATTCATTTTAACTTTATTATAAAACATGTTAGAAACAAACAGAAAAACCACACACTGAAATTAACTAGACCCAAAGTCTTTATTACTGACTAAACAGTACACATTAACAGAAGGTCTGGATCCCATTTAGTTTTATATTTTTACTATCAAAAATATTTTTATGATCTTACTCATGACTGACACTTCCCCGGCCCCCCCCCAAAAGTATGTCAGAATTAGAACTAGAAAAGCAGTTATCTTTATATCCTTTGTCATAACTGGAGGTCATTACCTGCATTCAGTTCTACTTCAACCTCCGATATTTAATCTTTCTTATTCTCTTTCCTCCATGTTCTATTGTGCCCACATATATTAATGGCTAGATTCTGCATATGAGGGAAAACATGGTTGTTTCTTTCTCACTTAATCTTATAGATTCTTTTCTTTTCTTTTTCTTTCTTTCTTCCTTCTTCTTCTTTTTCTCCTCCTTCTTCTTCTTTTTCTCCTCCTTCTTCTTCTTCTTCTTCTTGTTGTTGTTGTTGTTGTTGTTGTTGTTGTTGTTGTTCTTCTTCTTCTTCTTCTTCTTCTTCTTCTTCTTCTTCTTCTTCTTCTTCTTCTTCTTCTTTGGTTTGTGGCTTTTCTTTTGTCTTTTTCAAGCTAGAGTTTCTCTGTGTAGTCTTGGCTGTCCTGGATGCCCTGATGCCCTTTGTAGACTAGGCTGGCTTCAAACTCACAGCAATTTGCCTGCCTCTGTCTATTCAGTGCTAGGACTAAACACATGCAGTACCATGCCTGGCCATTTTCTTTTCTTTTTGGTTTTTTGAGACAATATTTCTCAGTGTAGTCTTGGCTGTCCTAAACTCACTTTGTAGACCAGGCTAGCATCAAACTCACAGCGTTCAGCCTGCCTCTGCCTCCCAAGTGCTGGGGTTAAAGGTAGCCATTTTCCTACAAATTATGATTACATTTTTTTAGCTGAATAGTATTCCATTTTATATGTATGAAAAAGTCTTTATCTATTTATCTATTAATAGACAGTTAGGGGGATGGAGAGATGGCTCAGAGGTTAAGAACACTGGCTGTTCTTCCAAACATCCTGAGTTGAATTCCCAGAAACCACATGATGGCTCACAACCATCTCTAATGAGATTCGGTGCCTTCTTCTGGTGTGCAGGCATATATGCAGGCAGAATGCTGTATAAATAATAAATAAATAAATAAAAATAAATCTTTGAAAAAAATAGACAATAGGTTGATTCCAATTCTTTGCTCTGGTTGATAAAGCACAAATAAACATGGGTGTAAATATTTCTAGAGTCGAGTGTGGAGTTCCTCTGGTATATTCCCAGGAGTGAAAGATCAAGGTGTAATGTTGGTTCTATCTTTAATTTTTTAATAATCTTCAATCTGATCTCCATTTGAGTGTATTAATTTATACCCCCCCCACACACACCCCAACATTGAGTAGGGCTTCCTTTCTCTCCACATCCTCTCTGGCATTTGTTGCCAAATTAGTTAATGACAGCCATTCTGATTACAGTGAGACAGGATATCAAAGTATTTTCAAGTTGTGTTTCTCTGATGTCATTTTAGGGATTTTGCAATATTTATTGGCTATTTGTCTTTCTGTCTTTGCAAGGTGTCTATTCAGATCCTTTGACCATTTTTTGATTGGCAGGTTTATTTCCTTGGTATTTAATTTCTGTAATTCTTGGTAAATTCTATATACAAACCCCTATCCAGGGTGTTGCTGATACAGTTTCTCTCCCATTCTTAAGTGTCTGTGTGTTCTGGTGCTTGTTTCCTTTAATGTACAGGAACTTTTTTATTCTCATGTAGTCCCATCCTTTGATAGTTGGGGTTAGTTCCTGGGCTTCCATGTGAGGATGACAGTTACAGACAGGACTGATTCAGTGTCAGTATTTTAGCATGATCTTCACATAAAGCATTTCAAAGCACATGTCCTCATCACAAGTTGTCCTATTGAGACTTATACACTGTGATCCTGTGGGACCTAAACACAGCATTCATAACAGATAGGTAAGTCTGTCCAGAGCTTATATGTGTGTTTTATTTCGTGCATATGCTGTGAGACTATTGTGTCATTTTGTTCTCATAGAGAGAGAACATTCATTATACAGTGTGGCTATGTTAGAGATTATCTTTTTGAGTAATTGTCTTTGCTCATCTACATCCCGTCTTCTTATATCCAGGAAAGCACTCTTCCCAGCAGCAGGGGGTCAAACTGTGCATTTTGTTTCAGGATTTGTTGACTTTTGGGGATGTGGCTGTGGACTTCCCCCAGGAGGAGTGGGAATGCCTGGACTCTGCTCAGAGGGCTCTGTACATTGATGTGATGTTGGAGAATTACAGCAATCTGGTCTCTGTCGGTAAGAAGATTTTGCTTGTAGAATTCCTATCTGTTAAGCTGTGTAAAAACAACATGCGACTACGCAAACTTTGATAGATGAAAAGACCTTTCTCATGATATTTGATTTTTTTCTTTTTTTCTATTTTCCAGTTTAGATGTGTCATACATCTTTCATTTTGTTTCCAAAATATATTTAGAAACTTTATATTATATAATATTTATCACCATATCTTTCAGATCTATGTCTATCATTGTAATTGCATGGTTTTAACTGTAAGAAAAACTCAATATATATAAACAAAATTCTATAAATATGTTGAAGATTCTGAAAGGAAATAACAATTGCAAATTCATTCCTAGATTCCTCTACATTGTGTTCTCTTCATGTGCTGAGCAGAGTCCTGTCCTAGATATCTGTATTCTTTCTAAAAATCTAGCATGGGCTGTGAGATACCTCACAGAACACATGGATTATTGTTCAAGTGTAGATCTGGTCACCTGTCTGGAGTGAATGAGATTGCCCTGGAATGTGGGGAGGAGAGAGCAGCCATGGCCAGGGTGGGCTAGTGAATGAATAGGACAACAGTAAAAGCTTCAAGGGGAGGAGAAAGCAAGAGCTGAAAATGCTATTGCTGTATTCAATTCTACTTGAAAGGATTCCTGATCATTTGCTTCATACAGTGTCCTTGCCCTAGGATGCATCCTGGCTATTTTACCTGTTAGAAAACATTGTCCTTATCACATTGGAATTATGGTGACTGAATACTAGTAAAAAATGAAATTTTACCCGATTATGCTGACATCAGCTTGGAATAATTAAAAAAAATTTTGAGTCTAATGTGAGTCCATGAAGTAGCACTGTTCTGTAATTCACTTCCTTGCATGTATGACTTCATGTTACATTCATCATTTTCCTCCTAGTGGAGAATACAGAGATACCCTTCCAAAAATTCCTCTCAAAAATGAGTGTACAGAGTAGACTTGAGAGTAAGCCTATAAGGAAAGTTAAGAAACACAGCGGTGTGTGAAGCTCAGACTAAGAAGGAAAGAAATAAGCAATAGTGGCCCATTACAGCCCTGCCTCAAATGAGCAAGAGTCTAGACTCTATATTCTTGATCCTAGGATATCTGGCCAAATACTTACTTTGTTACTCTTAGTTTTGAAGAATCTAGTGTGGTATTTTTAGAAAAAAACCACTTTGATACTTTTAAGTAAGCCTTTATATTAAGAGGGATTTGCATCTTCTGAACTATACTCATCATTGCTGTACATTAATGAGTACCAACACTGTGAATGTGGGAGCATATTAAACTAATCAACAATTTCCTAAGAGAGTCATGAATTCTAAATATAATCAGTCAGTGAGCCTATCCCAAGGCTAAATACTGATTCCTCAACTATTTGATCCATCTTGAGCCATTAGACATTTTCTGTAAGGGTGCGATATCTATTGCGAATCCTAGACCCTTGAAGGCTGTCAGGCTGCTTTAATGACATACATAAAATTACAGTAAAGAACATGTCTAAGTAGTTGCTGACTGACTTATTTTAAGAGGGATCTCATGGAGACAGTCATTTATCAAATCCTTAATCTTTCAGGAATTCTTATTAATCTGTCTTGTACTCATTTTCAGAGAACTATTGTATATGTGATACTGTCCATCAACATGTGAAGACTGAAAGGGAGCCTTGCCACTGTCATAAGCTCGGGAAAATGCTTCGTGAACCCTCCAACTGTACACCTTATAAAGGAAGTGAAAGTACAGAAAACTCTAATAACTACAGATGCAGTAATCACAAGAATGCCACTATTGATTCTTCAAACCCAGATAGACATAAAAGCATGCACACTGGGGAAGAACCTTGCACATCTAAAGACTGTGAGAACTCTTTAAATTTGTATTCCAACATTACTCAAGATCAGAGACTCTGCACTGAAGAGAAAGAGCACAGACAGGAAGAATGTGATGACCATTTCAGCTCTGCATACAGTCTCATGCAACAAACAATCTACCTTGAAGAAAAACCACACAAGTGTGGGAAATGTGGAAAATGTTTCAGTACTTCCTCAAGGCTCATTAAACATCAAAGAATTCATACTGGAAAGAAACCTTATAAGTGCAACATTTGTGGTAAATCTTATAACCAGTGTGCAAATCTGAAAATACATCAAAGATTTCATACCGGGGAGAAACCTTACAAATGCAAAGAATGTGGAAAGTCATTTCGTCAGTCCTCAGTACTTAAAAGCCATCAGAAAACGCACACTGGAGAGAAGCCTTACAAATGTAAGGAATGTGACAAATCCTTTGCCCACTATTCCAGTTTCAGGACACACCAAAAAATCCATACCAATGAGGAACATTGTAGTTGTCCAGAATGTGGCAGGAACTTTCATCAGCTTTCACACTTTAGAAAACATTACAGACTCCATACTGGAGAGAAGCCTTACAAATGCAATGAGTGTGACAGATCCTTTACCCACTATTCATCATTAAAATGGCACCAGAAAACTCATTCTCCAGAGACATATTACAAATGCAAAGAATGTGGTAAGTCCTTTATTGAATTGTCACACCTTAAAAGACATTACAGAATCCATACTGGTGAAAAGCCTTACAAATGTGAGATATGTGACAAAGCCTTTACTGTGAATTCAACTCTTAAAACACACCAGAAAATTCATACTGGAGAGAAACCTTACAAATGTAAGGAATGTGACAAATGTTTTTCTCATAACTCACATCTTAGAAGACATCAGATTGTTCATACAGGAGAGAGTCCGTACAGATGTAAGGAATGTGATAAATCTTTTCCTGAGTGCTCAGCTCTTAGAGAACATGAGAAAATTCATTCTGGAGAGAAAACATACAAATGTGGAGAATGTGACAAATCCTTTACCCAACGTTCATATCTTAGAAGTCATCATCAGAGAGTTCACACTGGAGAGAGACCTTATGTATGTGAGGAATGTGGCAAATCTTTTACTACTTGCTCAACTCTGAGAAAACATCAGAAAATTCATACTGGAGAGAAACCTTACAAATGTATGGATTGTGACAAATCCTTTATCCATAACTCACATCTTAGAACACATCAGAGAGTTCATAGTGGAGAGAGACCTTACACTTGTAAGGAATGTGACAAATCTTTTACTAGGTGCTCCTACCTTAGAGCACATCAGAAAACTCATACTGGAGAGAAACCTTACAAATGCAAAAACTGTGACATGTCTTTTCTCCGGATTTCTAGTCTTAAGATACACCAGAAAATCCATACTGGAGAGAAACCTTACAAATGCAAAGACTGTGATGTATCATTTAACCAGATTTCAAATCTCAAAAGACATCAGAAACTTCATACTGGAGAGAAACCTTACAAATGCATAAAGTGTGGCAAATCCTTTACTCATAATTCAAATCTTAGGACACATCAGAGAGTTCATACTGGAGAGAAACCTTACAGATGTCTGGAATGTGACAAATGTTTCACCAGGTGCTCCTATCTTAGAGCACATCAGAAAATTCATACTGGAGAGAAACCTTACAAATGTATGGAATGTGAGAAGTCCTTTATCCACCTGTCAAATCTTAGAAGACATCAGAGAGTTCATACTGGAGAGAAACATACTGTTGTAAATAATGTGACATAGCATTTATCTGGTATTCTATCTGTTTACAAATCCCAACAGTATGCATAATAGAAACATAAAGAGAAGAGACTTGTGAAAATTTTAGTAGAGTTTTTAAAATAAAATTTTGCAAATGTAATTATGTGAAAAGCTTTCTTTTCCCTCCCACCTTCCCCTCCCTATCTTCCACCCCCATCTCTCTATCTCTCTCTTCCTGTCTCAGAGAGAGAGAGAGAGGAGAGAGAGAGAGAGAGAGAGAGAGAGAGAGAGAGAGAGAGAGAGAGAGAGAGAGAGAGAGAGAGAATGTGTGTGTGAGGTAGGAGATGCTTTCTTGCTTGTATCCATGTGTACCGCTTGCATGCCTGGTGCCTGTGCAGGCCGGATGGGGTATCAGATCCCCTGAAGCTAGGCTTAAAGACAGTTGTGTGTGTTGGGATTAAAACACCAATCATCTGTAAGAGCAAATAGTGATTTTATCCACTAAGCCATCTCTTTAGGCCCTGGAGAAAGCTATAATAAAAACATTTATCTTGTTCAACACCCAAAAATTCATAATTCCACTCAAGATGCTGCAGATCTTTAATCACAGCACTCAGGAGGCAAAGATAATATCTCTGTGAATCCCAGGCCATCCTCATATACATAATGAGTTCCAGGACAGCCAGAATGACATATACCCTGTTTCAATAATAATAATAATAATAATAAGGACAAAATGTAATAAAATTCAAAATATGACAATGACCTCTAATTGTGCTGTCCATTACAAAGTTAATACTTTTGAAAAACCATATAAGTGTGTATCATGTATAGTCTCCATACCTTGCTGTTTAATGGAAATACCACTCACTAAATGCTTAGTGATGCTAAGTAATGAAATTGCTGACATTAAAAAAAAAATCATAAGCTGGGAGTGGTGGCACATGTCTTTAGTCCCAGCACTTGGGAGGCAGAGGCAGGCAGAGCTCTGCATTTGCAGCCAGCCTGGTCTACATCTTGAGTTCCAGAACAGCCAAGGCTACATGGAGAAACCTTGTCTTGAATCAGCAGCCGGTTCAGTCATGGTATTATTGAGCCTCTGAACCTCTGTTCCCCATGGGAGAAGTTCAGGGTGCTAGAGGTCTGTGACTCCCAAACCCCCGGGAAGTGTAGCCATGATAGAGAGGAGAGGTTTCTTCTGAACCTTCCTTATTGTTCAGTCTGAGAAGTCTCCAAGACTGTGTTTTGGGTAGAAGCCCTTTTCACTCACCTGATTTACTGAGCTGTGCCACTGCTGTAGGCTGCCACACAGAACCTTTGTTCCCCGGGGGGTCTGTGCTGTCTCTCATCAGAGGAGCACAGGCTGTGAGGGGGGAGCCTGGTGTTCCTGGTTTGTTCCCTTCAGTCCATTTCTCAGCCTCTCTTCCTCTGTCCTCTAGACACGGTAGATACTGTGCGCCGCCATCTTGTCCTTCCAGAAAGCCTGTCTTAAAAACAACAACAACAACAACAACAACAACAAATCATCATGAGAGAAAATACACACATACACACAATACTTTAATATAAAGACTCATCTTTCATACTAGACTCAAACTTTACAAGTAGCAAGAATGTAAGAAAATGTAAAGAAATGAATAAGCTGTGTGTGACATCACAGACATGCTCACAGTTTAGAAATCCCCAAGGGTGCTGGGATTAAAGGCACTGATTGCATATGGCTTTAATCCCAGCACTCTGGAGACACAAGTAGGTGGATCTCATGAGTTCAAAGTCAGCCTGGTCAAGAAAAATTTTTGAGGACATGTAGAAACTAATTTTGAACTACTGAAGAAAAATTGGGAAGTATTTGCATCATACTATTAAAATTAAATGATATAGCTACCTTTAACTGTCAGCCCACTGTTAAAGTTATTTTTATAAAACTGTGTTTCTCAGTTTCTCTTCACTTGACTACCACACAAATAATTGAGACTCCACTATATTGTTTTAATGATCTTCACAGCACAATAACTCAGTAGTAATTAGTCTATTTTTAACCCTGTAAACTAATCTGTCTTCCTTCCAGGTTGCATCTAAGTGATACTTGCACTTTGTAGCTCTTTTGCTCCAGCTCCTCTCTCCTGATGTTTCCTGGACTTCTCCAGTGTCAGAATCCCCTACTTCCTTCTCTCCCACCTCCTTCCCTGGATGGCAGGACGACCATCCCTATTCTTTCACCTGCTCAGCCATTGGCTGTAAGCTGCTTTATTGGCATACCAGTGGACAATTGGGAGCAGTGTTTACACAACATGGAGACTGGAGATTCTCAGAACAAGGATTTCAACCAGATACAGGGGGTACAGAAACCAACATTTGAATTACACAATAACCTACACTCTACCCTCATGGAGGTAAAGGTGAATCTGAGACATCCCTCAACCACGATGAAATCATGATGCCCCAATGCTACCCAGTTGCTTGTTCTTAGTACTTTCTCAACAGTTATGGGGCTCTGCATCACCTACCTCCTGCTGCAACAGGAGGCCTCTTTCATCAAGCTAGAGGGTAGCAAACTGATATTTATCAACATTAATATTTACATGACAGATTAACAACATGATCATTGACAAAACATCAGTAGGTTCTGACCTTGTACCTATACTTCCCAAGCCTTGTTTTATTTTGGCCATGGCATGAATTCCTCTCTATGAGGAAGACCTCAAGTCCAATTAAGAGAGGGCTTGGTTTGAACATCTCATTTGAGTTGACCTTTCAGCACCTCCTCTCTTCGCTATTACTCAACTTCTGCTCCATGTATTCCTACTCTCGAATTTCATATCCTCTATATTCTTCTATTGATCCTCTATTCCTGCATCTTCCCTTTACTGGTCCGTTGCTAGCTTCCTATCTTCTATATACAGTCTTACTTAAACAAAATACAAATTTTGAAGCTTATGACCAACATATGAGAGGAAAAATACAATGTTTGACTGTTGAGGACTAGTGTTCTGCCTCAAACATATGCAATCAGTAAGGACTGCTGACACTGTCAGACAAGATGAGCTGCACAGACGATCACAAAGTTCTTGAAATTTACATTCATCCCTGCTAACTTCCATGTTACATGTGGGGACCTGGGGAATTTGCATTCCCATATAACTTTTGGATATTATCATTAATATTAACAGCAATATTAAGAGCAAGGACATCTTGGCGGTTGGGAGCCAAGGAATATCACAAAGTTACAACTGGCAACAAAGGTCATACAAGAGATTTCCTGGGGAGAGCCAGAGAATGGTGGTTGACCCTAAGAAGGAAGAGGGGCAGCAGAGGGTTGAGTGGAGGGTGGATTTTTTTTAATAACATTTTTAGAGCCTGTCCAGTCACCTAATGGAAAAGTACACCAGGGCAGGGGTTATTACTTAGTGATTAAAGCTGGAACATTATTGGCTATCAACACCAAGTCAGGGAGAGCCAAAAATGTCAGGGCACGCCTTGGGCAGGGTGGTTTTTCACTGGCCTGTTACCCTACAGGAATGCCTGCAGATTGAACTGAATCCAAATATATATATATGTGTATATATATATATATATGTATATATATATATATATATATATATATATATTGCCTGTTCCACAGATACGGTTTCAAAATTTAGCATTTAAAAGTAAACTTTTAATCTACTATTAATTTTCCATTTGAGACACAGCATTCTGAAAACTGTTTTAGAATCCCAGAACTCTTGGAAGTAGCAATAGGTGGATCTCAGTGAGTTCGAGGGCAGCCTGATCTACATAGTGGGTTCCAGCAAAGCCAGTGCTAAGTGGCGACACCTAGTTGGGAATGAGGGAGGCAGGAGGTAGAAGGGGAGAGAGAGAGAGAGAGAGAGAGAGAGAGAGAGAGAGAGAGAGAGAGAGAGAGAGAGATAGGGAGAGAGCATTATAAACCAGGGGATGGTGGCATACATCTTTAATCCTAGCACTAGGTAGGCATCGGCAGGTGAATCTTTGAGTTCAATGCCAGCCTGATCTACAGCGTGAATTTCGGGACAGCCAGAACTACATTGAGAAAACCTGTTTTGAAAAAGAACAACAACATCAACAAAATCCTGAAAAACAAAAATAAATAAATGAATAAAATACAAAAGAAGAAAGCTTTATACTCTAGGACAATATTAGAAAGCATTTTCTGAATAACTATGAACACTCATCTATATCAGAAAAAAAGTCTGCAATAGTCTTTTGTCTCCTTGGTTCAAGAAAAGCACTCTGCCCATGGACACGTGACCAAACTGTAGTTTTGATTCTTGTGTTTTCTTTGAGACCTGAACTCACTATGTTGCTCTGTCTGCCCCAGAACTCACCATGTAGATCAGTCTGGACTAGAACATACAGAGTTCCACTACTTCTTTCTCTCCCTAGGATTAAAGGTGCACACCAAAACCAGCCATGCAGATTGTTGAAAATCGCTGGTGTGATTGTGGACTTCACTGAGGAGGGGGCAATGCCTGGGTCCTGCTGAGGGGACTTTGGACAGATCTGGATGGTGCAGAATTATATCAATGCTGTTTCTACAAGTGAGAATAGTTTGCTTGCAGTCTTTCTTGCTCCTTGGCCTTTGTTGTTGTTGTTGTTGTTTTGTTTTGTTTTGTTTTTTAATTACTGTACTCTTCAAGCGTGTGAGTTTTGTGTGAATGAGTCTAACTTCTCACAAAGTAAAGTGAAATCCTCAAGGAACAAAGGAAAATTTCATGAAATCGTCTTTCGTTGTGTGTGTCACTTTGGGAGTGTAAGGCTTCCATCATTTTTAGTCCATGATAATTCAGAATCTCAATAGCTGTTCTCATGCCTATCATTCAGTTTCATTGTTGGCCTTGAGTTTTGACTGAGCTGTGATTAGACGTGGCCTTCCAGTTATGCTAATGAAAATAAATTTTAAATATTCTCAGTACTCTGACACTGCATGGCTGCTGGGTAAACATTGTAGAATCCTCCCTTTATCTACTGAGCACAGGACGGTGTTAGAAATCCAGATGCTTTCTGAAGAGTCTCTTTCTCATGTGCAGGGCTCACTGACCACCCAGACCTGCTGAGCTGTGGAGCAGAACAGAGTGGCCTGGAAGATGGAGAGGAAGGAGACAGGAGCAAAGGATCCAGGTATGCTGGAGGGACTGATGAAGGGATGACGAGAGGTTTAAGTGAATGGGAGAGTGGGACATGAAATCAGTTTTACCACATTGTGTTTCTCTAGAAATAGTTGTGGAGACCTCCACTGAGATAAATCTCAGGATTATCCTGTTGTATGTGTGAGAAGACTTTCTAGAGAAGAATTGGTACTAGGAGGCGAATAGAATCCTATTTGACTGTGCGTGTGATGTCCTTATTGCATGTAGATCAATGATCATGTCTTCATACCAATATGAAATGGTCTTCATTCCTATGATTTTAATGTATTATAAAACGATGAAAATTATTACCTCTAGTTTTATTTATTGTTTTTAGAATTTTGGAGCTTTTGGTATTCTAGCACATTCACTAGCCTTTAGTGTTAATCTCTCCATACCTGAAAATCATGCCAACAGAGTTTTGATAAGAATCAGGAACTGAGCCAGTCACAGAGGCACATGCCTGTAATCCTAGCACTCAGAGAAACAGAGGCAGGAGGATCGCTGTAAGCACGGAGCCAGCCTGTTCTACAAAACAAGTCCAGGACACCAAAGCTACACAGAGAAACTGTGTCTCAAAAAACAAAAACAAAAACAAAAACAAACAAATAAAAAATAGTGGTTAAGAGCTTTGGCTGCTCTTCCAAAGGTCCTGAGTTTAATTACTAGCAACCACATGATGACTCACAACCATCTATAATGAGATATGGTGCCCTCTTCTAGTGTGCAGGCACACATGCAGGCAAACACTGTATATGTAATAAATAAATAAATATTTTTTAAAAATCAGCAACTTTATTTGCAGACTGTAAAGCTCCATCTGTCCTGTGTTGTCATGAGAATTCCTAGTGGTTTTCATTGCTTTAATTGTAATATACTTGAAATGAACATGAAGCAAGGTGCCAGTTTTAACACATCTTATGTATTCTGTCTGCTGTGGATGTCTGCATTCTGGTTTTGATCCAGGGCTGTTAGTAAAAAACAAAATCCCAAAGACTCAATTTTACCTTTAAAGACTCAGGAACCATGTGCAGAGGTGAAAGCATGCTAGTTGAGAGAGGCAGAGAAAGCATGCAGCTGACCTCTTTACTCAGCCAGTGTCCCAGGGAGGGAAAAAGAACCCCAAAGCCAAAAGCCTTGTCTTCTTCTCTGTGATGTCTTAAGCGCCTTTCTCTCAGGGTTCTTCCTTTCTGTTTAATCCCTGTCAGCTGGTTACTTCCATTGCCTATTGACCTAAGGTTAACTTTATTAACACCTGTTTACAGAAAGCTTTTGGATTTAAGTTGTGTGCTAGGGCTAAGCCACACCATAATTACCCATTTACAATAAACAGAAAGTTCTTGAATTAAAGGTATGTGCCAGGGCTGAGCCACTTCAGAACTAGAAACAGGTTTTTGTAGTTTACAAGGGATCAAATGTCTGGCAACATTGAACTTTCTATCTAATGGACCTTTTTTTTTTTTTTTTTTCATGTTTTGTTTCTTTGTTTTAGTTTTTTGTTGTTTGAGACAGGGTTTCTCTGTGTAGCCTTGGCTGTCCTTGAATTCAGGACCAGGCTGGGCTTGACCTCACAGATCTGCTTGCCTTTGCTCCCCGAGTGTTGGGATTAAAGGCATTCACCACTTCCACCTGGCCTAATACATAATTTTATCATTAGCTAATACTCTTTATTTTGTATTTTGATACTTTTGTCTTGATTGTTCTGTCACTTTTTTTCAGGTTTTTTATTTTATTTTATTTTATTAATTTATTCATATTACATCTCAATGGTTATCCCATCCCTTGTATCCTCCCATTCCTCCCTACCTCCCATTTTCCCCTTACTCCCTTCCTCTATGACTGTGACTGAGGGAGACCTCCTCCCCCTGTACATGCTCATAGGGTATCAAGTCTCTTCTTGGTAACCAGCTATCCTTCCTCTGAGTGCCGCCAGGCCTCCCCATCCAGGGGACATAGTAAAAAGATAGGGCACCAAAGTTCGCATGAAAGTCAGACCCTACTCTCCACTCAACTGTGAAGAACATCCTGTCCATTGGCTAGATCTGGGTAGGGGTTTGAAGTTTACTGCACGTATTGTCCTTGGCTGGTGCCATAGTTTGAGCAGGACCCCTGCCCAGATCTGTCCATCATAATGTTCTTCTTGTGAGTTTCTAGTACCCTCTGGATCCTTCTATTTCCCCATTCTCCCATGTTTCTCTCACCTAGAAGCCAAATCTATTCAATGAAAAAGGGATAGCATCTTCAACAAATGGTGCTGGTCTAACTGGATATCTACGTGTAAAAAAATGCAATTGGACCCATATTTGTCACCATGAACAAAACTCAAGTCCAAGTGGATCAAAGACCTCAACATAAAATCAGAGACACTAAATCAGTTAGAAGAAAAATCGGGGAAGAGCCTGGAACACATTGGCACAGGAGACAACTTCCTGAACAGAACTCCAGCAACCCAGGCCTTAAGGTCAACAAGTAATAAATGGGACCCCATGAGGCTGAGAAGCTCTGTAAGGCAGGAGATACTGTCAACAGAAGATCTTCACCAACCCTACATCTGACAAAGGTCTAATATCCAAAATATATAAAGAACTCAAGATTTTAAACACCACCAAACCAAATAACCCAATTGAGAAATGGGGCTCAGAACTAAACAGAATTTTCAACAGAGGAGTATCAAAGGGCTGAGAAACACTTAAAGAAATGCTCTACCTCCTTAGTCATCAGGGAAATGCAAATCAAAACAACTCTGAGATTCCATCTTACACCCATCAGAATGGCTAAGATCAAAAACTCAAGTGACACCACATGCTGGCGAGGATGTGGAGAGAGAGGAACACTCCTTCATTGCCGGTGGGAATGCAAACTAGTACAGCCACTTTGGAAATCTATCTGGCACTATCTCAGAAAGCTGGGAATAAGGCTTCCTCAAGACCCAGCTATTCCACTCCTTGGAGTATACCCAAAAGATGCACCAGCACACAACAAGAAGATTTGCTCAACCATGTTAATAGCAGTCTTATTTATAATAGCCAGAACATGGAAACAGCCTAAGTGTCCCTCAGTAGAAGAACGGATAAAGAAACCGTGGTACATTTACACTATGGAATACTATTCAGCTATTAAAAACAAGGAATTGCCGAAATTTGTGGACAAATGGATTGAACTAGAAATGATCATAATGGGTGAGTTAACCCAGAGGCAGAAAGAGTCAAATGGTATATACTCACTTATATCTGTTCACTAGCCCAAGGGGTCAGAGGGAAGGACATCCTATTAGGACCTTACTTATTTTCTGCATCTGGGATAGCCAAGAGTCTCTCCATTCATGACTGCATTTTTTTTTTAAAGAAAAGAATTTTTTTTTTTTTACGTTCTATTGCGAAGCATCTTTAGCATGAGTCAGAGAAGACTGTTCCTGAGTTAGTAAAATGATTTATTTATTATTATGTATACAGTGCTCTGCCTGCATGTACACCTGAAGGCCAGAGTTAGTAAAATGACAAGACCACCATCTAGTGGTGACTGCACTACAGCGTGGACTAAATCATTCAACCCTGGGCTGTTAGGAAAGGGTAGACCACTGACTTTTTAATACACCTATTTCGTTTCAAAGCCCAAGTTCCTGAAATGTCTCTCCCCAAGTCACAATTGCAGCATTTGGTTTTGGCGTCTCATGTGTGTTGGCGACGGGGCTCTGGCTTCTGAATTTAGCCTGTTGTTGCTGGGTATGGAGTATGTAGCCTAGAGGCTGTTAATCCTTTGGAGGGTGCAGAATTCCCTGTGGGGGTCAGATATCGGGGTGCCGTGTCCTACTAGATCCAGTTCTAGTCTAGGCTGGTAGCAATCACGCGCCGGGATGCTGTGGCAGAGCCGGTCCCACGCAGCCTGAGACCTGCCTGGAGCTTTATGGAAGGAAATATGAAAAGAGTGGCAGGGATGGGTCTCCATGGTACAGGGACACTGGTGTGGATCAGTGAGTGATGAGAAAAAGAAAGCCGGCTGGAAAGGCCTGGAAAACTTAACTGGACCGAGGAACTGAACCGGTGGGGGTGGGGGAAAAGAGGAAGGGTCAGATGACCTACGTAACCGGAACCTGTATATAATGGGCGGGCCCAAAGGCGGGCCCAAAGACTATAGGAGGGAGGGGCCGGAAACCCTCCATTCCCGGAGGGAAATATTGTGTCTTGGGTGGGTGGTAGACAACGGCCAGGATCTTGCGTGCATGTAAATACTTATCACAAGTACTGGAGCTGCGAGGGGCGGCCTGGGAAAGTCAGCAGTCAGCAACACAGTGGCGGGGATAGCAGCCAGGCGGTCCTGGAACGTCCCGGGCAGAGAAGCCTCAGGGAAACCGGTAGGAACCGATAGGAGCAGTTTTTCTGCAGCCCATAAGGACACCGCTCTCACAGGGTTAATACCCTTGAAGATAATTTTGAGATCCTATGAAATGAGACACATGCTGATTTTATCATTTATCTGCAGGTTCCAGAATATTCTCATAAATGTATCTCTTAGACTAAATGAATTTCTGTGTTGATGTTGGCAAACACGGTTCTTTTTGCTGCTGTGCAAAACCCAAAACTGTTGGCATTTAAATTCAAGCATACTTTCCTAACTCCCCTGATATATCCCTGCCCTATTCGAGAGACTGGAATTTGACATGGAGACTTGATGGTCTCAGAGAGCTTGTTAACTATCAGCCCCGTAAGGAATAACTGCAGATTTTAGTCAATTTGAAAAAAAATTTTTTACCAGCTACACAGTTATGGTTGTAAGTATTAACATTAATTATGTAAACTTTTTACATTTGAGATGCAGATGCTGTGATGTAAATATAACAAATGTGTAATCTTAAGCTGAGGTTTAAAGGCACACCTCAGAGTCCAGGAAATCTCAGTATCTATGTTGAAAATGAGAATATTAGGCCACACTGTTGTCATAGTTAGAAAACAAATGTATATTAGGACAAAGTTAGGAAGTATCCTTTCTGGTGTAGGAAAAGCCAAACTGTTGCTTTTTATTTCAGGGTTGTTGTCATGCAGTGATGTGACTGTGGACTTCTGTCAGGAAGAGGGGAAAGGCCTGGATGCTGCTCATAGGGTTTTGTACTGGGACCAAAAATTGCAGAATTGCAGCAGTACGATTTCTGTGGGTGAGAATAATTTCCTTGCACTCTCCCTTTGTTCCTCGTGGTCCCTATGAAAATCACTCTGCATGTGTGTGAGCTGTATGTGAGTGAGTGAGTGTCTCTTCTCACAGAGGAAAGTGAAATGCTTATGTTTGTCCTTTTGAGAAGTGCAGGGTTTCTTTCATTTTTGTTCCGAGATGAAATCAGACACTCAGTAGTGTATAGTATCACCAAAATCACATCTCTGTTCCTGCCCTTGAGTTTTGATTGAGCTGTGCTTAGAAATAGGATTCAAGTTATGGAAACACAAACGTGCTGATCCTCCATGGCAGTTGGGGAGGAGTCTTACTGAGGAGTCTCTTTCTCATGTGCAGGTCTCACACTCTTGTGCAGGTCTTACACTGTTCAGCCAGACCTGCTCATCGTGCAGCAGGACAGAGCCCTGGGATGGTGGAGACAGAGGCAGCAGCAGCAGAGGATCTAAGCATGAAGAAGGCGTTGGTGAAAGGGTGGGAAGGGGCTCACGTGACAGTGAAAGTGGGACACAGAATCAGCTTTGCCACATTCTGTGTCACTAAAAATGATTCTGGAGAGTTCTGCTGAGAGCAGTCTCCTCAGGATTATACTATTGTAAGTGTTAGAGGATTCTCTATATAAGAATAAATACTAGGAACAGTTATCGTTTGATTCTGAATGTGAGTGGCACTGTCCTTCTTCCGTTCACGTTGCTGATGTGTCTTCACACCAATAGGAAGTGGTTTCCAGTTCTATAATTTTACTGTAGTGTTTCATTAGGAAACTTGATGCCTTTAGGTTTTTCCTGCTTCAAAGCTTTGTGCATTTTCTTCAGTTCTGTATCTTTTAGGGTTATTTTCTCCACTCTATAAAATAATGCCAGGAGGAATTTGACAGGAATGGCTCGGCATCTCTCTAAAGTATTGAACTCCATCTACATTGTCTTCCCATTGCCGTCCCCCATTGTCAGTCTCCACGACAGTACGCAACAGCTTGCTCCGTTATAATCTTGATAGATTTTGAAATCATCTGTAGGTGTGATCCTTCTCTGAAAACTTTTGAATTCTGTAGTTTCTCATAAGTCCGTGCATTTTAGGACTGTTTTCTCTTTTTCTACAAAAAAACAAAAAACAAAACAAAACAAAAAACCTGTAAGATTTTAGTACAGGGGCTGGAGAGATGACTCAGTGACTGCTCTTCCAGAGGACCCAGGTTCAATCCCCAGCACCCACAGGGCAGCTGTAATGATCTCACACCCTCACATTAATGCACGTGAAATAAAATTAAATACATATGAAATAAAAAGATTTTAGTACAAATTGCATAGAATCTTTATAGCACACAGACCTCCTCTACATTGGCTTTCAAAGTTTGAATTGGAACATGCTAGTAATGAGTAACGGTTCACGTATCTCTTAAAATATTCTGGTTTCTATCTGTTGTTGGTGTCTGTTTCAGATTCTTAGAGAAGAGAGTTTTTAAAACATCAATATTTACTAAGTTTTAGTGTTGGTATTTCTAGGACATGAGAACACTGTAGAGTGTTTCTTGAAGTTAGAGAACTGTGCCTGGGAATCGCCTACTGTTGTGTGCTTGATTCTCTGGATACCTGCTAGACATTGGTCTTCTGTCTTGACTTCTTTACGCTTAAATGAGTGGTGGATGTCGAAGCTTCCCTGCATCACTGTCTGTTTTCTCCCTACAGTTCTACATTGATGCTTCTTGTATTTGGAAACTTTTAGTGATATGTGTCTATACTGCTTATACTCTTGATTGTGCCCTTGTGTCATGATGTGTAATTCTGTTCAGAAACAATTTCCCTATGTCTACATATGGACATATTTCTATTTTCTGTTACTCTATAGGTTTCACAGTTACAGATCATTCAATAAGGTCTGTGATTCATTGTACAATGAGAGAAAATGGAACCCAGATTCATATTTTCTGTGTGGATAGATTACCAGCACCCTTGGCTGACAAAGCTGTCTATTACGCAACACGTGTGTGGTATTTGCTGACATTTACATGGTCATTGCTATTGGTCTGGTTCTCAATCTCTCCTCTCTTTCATTGGGCTATATGTCTGCCCTTCTGCCACTCCCATGGTACTGTATGGTTCTGCAGTGTCATCTGGGATCAAAGCTGGGGCAACTTGAGCTCTGCCCCGAGGGCGGCTGCTCTGTACTCTAAGGGTCTCTGTGCTTCCATTGAAATTTGTAAGATTCTCTGTACTGTATCTGTGAGGTAGGTCATGGTGTTTGAGTTAATCATACCAATCTCTTTCACTAATATTGTAATTTTCACAGTACTATGTCCCATTCTGTATGTGGAAATTCTTTCTGTCTTCCAGTGTTTTTTATTTAGTTACTTCAGCAAATTCTCACTGTTCATTGATTTAGGTCTTCACAGTAACTAATTGAGGAACAGTAAATGAGGGGTGAAAGATGTCACTGGGCAGTTAAACTTCTTGAAGAGAATATTGGTTCAGTGCTCAGCATGGATAACAGTGCAAGAAAGAACTTGGAAGTGTTGCAGCTAGTGTGAGAATAAATGTGGAGCCTGGATATGTGACAGGACAGTTGATACCTCATGTCATATGAAACGATGTCATATCAATATCAAGAATTAGAAATGATCCCTATGGATGATAAATAAAGTAGTTTGTGTTCATAGAGCCCAGAGATGGAGAACTCTTGTGCCCATTGTAATGTGGCAACAGAAGGTTTATCATATTGATGATGTAGTTAGGAACACCACAGTAATTTGTGGAAGAACTTCTAAGACAAAAAGATGCTATCACCCAGCATCCCATCTACAGCGAAATCTGCTACAGAATTAAGTGGATTGTACCAAATGCTACGGTTTTCTTATCCTAAGCTATAATCACAGGTCCCTAGGTCTCAAACCTCCTCACTGATCAGTCAGGTGTGATGTAGAAAGTATATGTTTCCACTCTAATAGCTTATGATCACAGAACAGGAATGGCATCTGCATTTGCAAAATAAGTTGGATTAAGGGCTGCATGTTGATTATGTCCTACGTCACACCCAACACACCCTTCTATGCTGTTCATATGTGAAACGCATTGAGCCCAAACATGCTGAATGGTATTCTCAGTGTCACACTCACCTAAGTTTTGTGGTTTGTAGTTGAACTGCAGAGGTTCTGAAGGTCATGCGTCTTCCCTAAGGACTGTTGACTTCATGTATTATTCACTGGGAGCTTTTGAGTTTGCTGATTTCATCATCGTATCTACACTGTTTTGGGATTCCATGTTGCTGCCCTTACTTTTACCCTCATGGGACCACCTGCAGAGAAGTCACATCTTATGTACAGTCAGAGTTCTCCAGAGGAAAAGAACTGATAAAGTGAATCTATATATATATATAGAAAGGGATTTTATTCAGGTTGCAGATTGTGGACTAGTTTGTCCAGCCAATAGAAAGTCCAGGAATCTGGTAGGTGTTTAATCCATAAGGCTGGGTGCCTCAGCTGATCTTCAGTATATACTGGAATCCTTGAGAAGTAGGCGTTAAGGCCAGTGAGGAAACGGACCTGACAGTGACAACAAGGACAAGCAGGAAAAGAGAACTAACTAGCTCATAGGCTGCCGTCTGAAGGCGTGGCCCCCATTAAAGGTGGATCTTCCCACCTCAAAAGATCCACATTAAAAGTAGATCTTCCTGATGGGCAGTGGTGGCACACACCTTTAATCCCAGCATTTAAGGGCCCAAGGCAGGTGGATTTCTGTGAGTTCAGGGCCAGCTTGGTCTACAGAGCTAGTTCCAGGACACCAGGGCTACACAGAAAAACCCTGTCCTGGGTGGGTCGGGACATAGAATGTCTTGGTTCTAATATTGATTTTAGAGAAGCTAACATTCTAAGGGCATTCTTTAGAAGGATACACCTTATTCATGTATCTTCCTTCTCTTTTCCCTGACAGCCATCAGATAGGATCTGCCATGCAATCCACTTTAATGAGTCTGCCTTGATGTTGCCTAAAGCAATTTAGCACACAGACATTCACTTAAACCATACATATTTTAAACCATAAACAAACTTTTCTGTAGTTTCAGAAGGGTCACAGGTAACAGATATTCTCATACAGAGGTGCAAATACATGGGAGAAAAACTACAGGCTTTTTTTTTTCCCTCTGTAGGAACTACATTTCTTAATTTAATGCAAAGATCATGATTGTAATTTTTTTGTAGCAAAATAAAATTCCACTATGTAAATTCATTTCTTTTTTTCTGCTGCTGGCCATCTAGGCTGGGTTCATTTCTTATCTCCTTAAATAGTGTACCAATAAACCTGCATGTTATGGGGGGGAGGGGAGGGAAGAATAGGAGGATACAAGGGATGGGATAAACAATGAGATGTAACAAGAATACATTAATAAAAAAAATTAATTAATTAAAAAAAATTTTAAGTGCTAAAAAATGCACCATCAGAGAAAAAAAAAATAAACCTGCATGTCTGTCTTTGGTAGGCCTTGAGAACTGTGCATACTGCTCACTTTCAGTGTGGTGGACAATATGGTGGTTCAGATTTTGAATTTTGAAAATTCCAAAATGGTTTCTACGGCTTTTACTGGTTCATAGTCCCTTAAGAAATGAATAAGGATCCCACTTTTCCATTTGCTCAACTGCGTTTGCTGCCTCCTCTCTTTTTTCTTTTTCTTTTTCTTTCTTCTTTTCTTTTTGTTTGTTTGTTTGTTTGTTTGTTTGAGACAGTCCCACTGTGTAGTTTGGAACTCTAGCTTGGAACTCACTGTTTACACCAGGCTGGCATTTAGTCACGGAGATACACTTGCCTTTTGCTCTGGAGTAGAAGGAAATGCATACCCACTATACTTTCTCTACTTTATTTTCCAGGTATACTGAATAGGGTAAGGAGCATCATAGTTAAGGATGATAAACTCTTAAAAAAAAATGGCAGGTGGATCTTTGTGAATTTGAGGCCAGCCTGGTCTACAGAATGAATTCCAGTACAGACAGCGATACACAGAAAAACTGTCATAAAAAAACAAAAACCAAACCAAACCAACAAAAATAACAAAACAGTTTTATGCATGCCTAGTAATAAATGGCCAAAAGAAAATGAACTCAGTGGCATCTTTGGAAGATCTTCCTTTTTTTTACAATGTCATATAAGGGCCTTTCCTTTTTAAAAATACTCTTATATTTTTTCTTTTCTCTTCTTACTCTACAGGTCCTTTGTGTGTGTGTGTGTTTGTGTGTGTGTGTGTGTATGTGTGTGTGTGTGTGTAAAATGTATATATATTATGGCTTACAATATAGCATTTTTATGAGATTGCTGAGTGTGTGAACTAGTGGGTCTCTGTTTCTTGTTCCTTCCTTTATCTTCCATCTGTTTCAGCCAACTCTTTCTTTCTTTCTCTCTTTCTTTTTTAAAAGATTTATTTATTTATTATATATACAGTAGTCTACCTGCTTGTACCCCTGCAGGCCAGAAGAGGGCATGAGGTCACATTATAGATAGATGGTTGTGAGCCACCATGTGGTTGCTGGGAATTGAACTCAGGACCTCTGGAAGAGCAGACAGTGCTCTTAACCTCTGAGCCATCTCTCCAGTCCTTAGCCAATTCTTATGTGTTTATCTTTCTTTCATCATATTATATTATATTACATTATATTATATTATTATCTCTTATAAGCCTTTTTTTTTCTAATAAGAGACAGGAGTGGATCATGATGAGAGGGGAAGCGGGGAGGAACTGGGTGGAGTAGAGGGAGGGGAAACGAATCAAGATGTGTTGTGGGTGGTTTGAATACGAATGGCCCCCATAGACTCATATATTTGAGTGCTTGCTTGATAAGAGTGGCACTGTTAGGAGGTGTGGTCTTGTTGGAGGAAGTGTGTCACTGTGGGGGCGGGCTTTGAGGTCTCATGCTCACCTATGTCCAGTAGGGCACACGGCCCCCTTCTGCAGCCTTCAGATCAAGATGTACAACTTTCAGCTCCTTCTCCAGCATCACGTTGCCTGCATGCTGCCATGCTTCTCACCATGACGATGATGAACTAAGCCTGTGAAAGTGTAAGCCGGCCCTTATTAAATGTTTTCCTTTATAAGAATTACCATTGGAGCTGGGCACAGTGGCACACACCTTTAATCCCAGCACTCAGGAGGCAGAGGCAGGCGGATCGCTGTGAGTTGAGGCCAGCCTGGTCTACAAAGTGAGTCCAGGACACCAAGGCTACACAGAGAAACCCTGTCTTGAAAAACCAAAGCAAGCAAGCAGACAAACAAAGAAAAGAATTACCATGGCCATGGTGTCTCTTCACAGTAATAGAAACCCTAAGACAACGGGAGGGAATCAAATCTGTTTTCAATAAGAGGCAAAAACAAAACGCAAAAAAGAGCCTGTTGCTCTTACAGAAGACCTGGATTTGTTTCCCCAAATCTACATGGTAGCTCATAATGTCTGTAATTCTAACCCAGTGCATCAAATGCATTCTGATCTCTGTGGGCACCAACACTAACATAGTGCACATTTATACATGCAGGGCAAACATACACATAAAATTGAAATAAATAATTCTTTATAAAATTAAAAAGTGAATACATATATACATTGGCTTTTTGTGCTTTTCCGTTTGCTGGCTGTGCCTTTTAAAACAAATGTTTATTAACTTATTTTATACATATACACGTGTGTGCACACACTAAATGTGTATAATACCTACTAAGGTCCGCAGAGACATCAGACCCCTGGAACTGCAGTTGCAGGTGGTAGTAAGCTATCATGTGAGTGCTGGGAACTGAACCCAGATCCTCTGAAAGAGAAGCAAGCGCCTTAGCCACTGAACTGTCTCTCCAGTCCCTCTTTAACTTTTGTTATTTATTTATTTTTTTTTTTTAATCAAAATAGGGTTTCAAAACAGACAGACAGTTCTGACTATCCTAGAACTAGCTCTATAGACCAGGTCTCGAACTTTAACTTTTGTTATCTTTTTTTTTTTTTTTTTAAATCAAAATAGGGTTTCAAAACAGACAGACAGTTCTGACTATCCTAGAACTAGCTCTATAGACCAAGTCTCGAACTCACAGAGATCCTCCTGCCTCTGCCTCCTGAGTGCTGGGATTAAAGGTGTGCACTACCACAGCCTAGCTGATCTGGATATTTGTGATTTTCCTGTTCCTCGGAGGTTAAGGGCACCATCTGCTCTTCCAAAGGTCCTGTGTTCAATTCCCAGCAACCACATGGTGGCTCACAACCATCTATAATGAGATCGGGTGCCCTCTTCTGGCATGTAGGTGTACACACACAGAGAACATTGTATAAATAATACATACATCTTAAAATTTTTTCTACCTTTGAAGAGTATTTTGCACATGGTAATTGCATTGATGCTGTTGTTAGTAACATAACCATTTACATCATAGCATTTTCCACAATCAATGTGCATGGAAGTTAATTTTCTTCCCGAGTGTTGTAAATTTTCATCATAGATGTTATTTAAGTCATTATTTAAGTTTATTCCTATCTCTCTCGCGCTCCCCCCACCCCCTTTGTTTGTGTAGCCCTGGCTGCCCTGCAACTTGCTCAAGATAGATACCAGGCTGGCCTTGAACTCACAGAAATCCACCTGCTTCTGCCTCCCAAGAACTGGGACTAAAGGCATGTGCCACCATCACCTAGCTATAAATATTAGTCGTTTTTTAATTTTTGTTTTCTTCAAGATAGGATTTCTCTATGTAGCTTTGGCTGTCCTGGAACTCACTCTGTAGTCCAGTCTGGCTTCCAACTCAGTTCTGCTTGCCTCTGCCTCTCAAATACTGGGTGGGATTAAAGGTGTTCCCCCCCCCCCCGGCCTAGTTCATGGGTCTTTTTCAAGCTACTGTGAATGGGTTATTTTTCTACTTTGTTTCACAACATCCCATTATTGGTAGAAAAAGGAGTGGCTTTTCTGTTTTTATTTGCATTTTCTTCAATAATATTTGAAGCATTTATCGAGTCTAAGAGTTTCCAATGGTGTCTGTTGGAAGTTTTGTTTCTATCATATCAATCATCCTTTTTGTTATCTGTATATCTTCTGGGTTTTTCCCCCAAATTTCTTAGCTTGTTCTTATAATTCTTTATTTTGTAAAACTGCGGAGTACATGCATTTTCTTGTTACAATTTCTGAAGTGATGCTCTTCATTTATTTTGTGTCTTCTATAATGTCGGCTTAGGATTGACACATGCACCGTTCATTGTGTTGATCTGGGTTCCATTTGTTCCCAGTGCTTTTAGAAGTTTTATCACAAATTTTGTTAAACATTGTCTAATGACACTTCCATGTTCTGCTGAGTTGGAAGCCAGACTGGTTTTTATTACCTCCATATTTTTGATATGGCTGTTTGGCTGATGTGTTGGATAGACAGTCACTTACTCCTCAGCTCTCCTCTACTCATCTGTGCCTCACACGGAATATATTATTTCTTATGTTGTCATGGATATTTCTTTTTTTTACTGATCTGTGTATATTTTGCCCTTAATTGTTATCTGCAGAGACTTGAGTGGAATGACATGTGTTAATTCATGACTATCTTTAAATGCACTTCTCTGTCAATTTTAAGAAATATTTTTTCTGGCTGCAATAATATGGTTGGCAGTTAGTTTCTTTCAGGCATTTAAATATAATTTTCTATTTTCTCCTCAATTTAGAATTATTGACCAGACATGATATTACTTTGGCATTTGGATCTTTTTTATGTGGTTTGTCATTGTTCTTTAACAGAGTTTAGTATTAATTTTTGTTTTGTATTTTTGACACCTGATATAAACAGCAAGAAGGGGTCCAGTCATTGTTTCTGAAACAGAAACTCAAAGCCAAGCAACAGGAAGAAATGGCCACTTCTCCAGTAAATACATTTCAGGTCAGTGTCATATTCACTTTCTCTCTCTTTCTTTCTTTCTTTCTTTCTTTCTTTCTTTCTTTCTTTCTTTCTTTCTTTCTTTCTTTTTCCCTTGAACTATGCTTATGAAGATGCACAAACACTTTGAATTTTTTGGAAAAGAATACAAAGACATGCTATTTGGATCATAAATTAGATTCTCATACTAAATATTTAAATTCTCTAGAGAGTACTGAAAATGGCAGGCGTATGTTCCTTGGCTATGCCATGAAATCAATGTTTCTGTGAGGAGATGCAGATTATAGTCTGTTGATTTCTTTTCTTGGCACTTGATGTCACATAGTGATGATGTGCCTGTGTTTGTTGACACATGACATCTATCTGTCTTGGAGAGTTCCCGCTTACATCAATCACTTGTTTCCAGTGCTCAGTTGTAACCTCACAAACTAGAGGTGAGTATTTTCTCTTGGTCTTTTGTTTGCATTGTCAGTGACTATGTAGCCTCTTCTGATGGTCTTTATGTGACACTGTGTGGAATATATCAGTGAGAGTTTTCTTGAATGTGTTGAGTGTGTAATGTATATAAGCCATAACATTTCATGCAGAAATGAAGATTTCTCCTAATTATTTTACTCTGGTCTCTTCCTTGGATGGAAGAAGGCTCTCCCATCGCCTACTTTTTTTTCTTTTGCTGGAGTTACTGTCTCTCTTGTTTCTTTTGTTTTTTTGAGACAAGCTTTCACTTTGTAGCTTTGGATGTCCTGGAACTTGCTCTGTAGACCAGGCTGGCCTCAGACTCACAGAGATCCTCCTGACTCTTCCTCCTGAGTGCTGGGATTAAAGGCATGTGTCACTACCACCCAGTGATGCTACAGTTTTTCATAGATGAATATTATGAAAAAAGGCTATGATGGACAGGCTTTCTTTTGGGGGCAGGATTGGTAGGGATTGTTTTATGGGAAGGTTTCAGTGTGTGGTTCTGGCTGTCCGAGAACATGCGCTGTACACGAGGGTCATCTCAGAGATCTGCCCACCTCTGCCTCCTAAGTGTCCCAGATTTACAGTTTTTCTTTGAAAATGTGTTAATTTTATTTTATGTACATGAGTGTCTACCCGCATGTGTGTGTGTGCCTGGTGCTTACAGGGGCAAGAAGAGAGCTCCAAATCACTTGAAACAAAAGTCAGGCTGTGGTGAGCCATGTGTGTGCTGGGAACTGAACCAGTTTCCATTGCAAGAACAGTAAGTGCTCTCAACCAATAAGTGGTACTTGCCTGTATAACTGCCCATACTGCTCTAATACATTACATAAACTAAAAATTTGAAATTATAATATGACAGTTTTCTTTTGAGCCCCTCTTATGAACAATAACATAATTGAAAAGCAATGAAGAGTTAGTACATTTTCACTTCATACATTCCAGTCACAGAGAAGTCTTAAATTTCTGAAATTATTTATCGGTATTAGGTTGTGCATTCATTTAGAAAAGAAATTATATGGTATCAACTGCGGCTAATGCTGATTTTTAAAAAAATTTACCTCATGATTGCCAATATATTCATTCAGGCAAAATGTTCTCACAGGCTATATGATTTCATGTGTTATAATGTTTGGAACACTGGCAGTATTATGTGTTGTTATTATTTACTGTGAAAAAAACAAAACAAAACAAAACTCTTTGACCTTAAACTTACCTGTGAATTCTGCCTTCCAAGTTCTTCCTCTTTGTTACATAAAAGTTCAGCATTGAACCTGAACCTTAGCATCCTGACTAAGGTTGTTGGAAGAAGATTAGGTGCTGCCCAGCTGCAGACCTGATTGATTTAGTGTTGAAATTATAGCAAGATCAATAGTTGTAGCATTTAGGAGCACAGTTTTGTTCACCACAACTTTTCCATCTGAGATGTGACACTGTGATCTGCATGACATAAACATCGCCTTCATAAATGGTAGACTTCTATGGCTGTGCTTTAAATTTGTACCTTATAGTCCCTAAAATTATATTATTTGTGAGACTTTTATGTTTGAAGGGTTCTATCTGGCAGGCCTTGCCTCGTCCCTTTTCCTCTCCTTTGTAAACCATAGATTGCATCCCTAAAGCTGGGCATCAGGTCTATTCCCCTATTTGGACAATTTCTTATATTCTTGAGGCTGATGGCCAAAATCCAGCAGTCAAAGGCCCCCTTCAGTTCTCCCAGTTTATATGCCCAAACAAAATATACCACCACATCCTAGCCCATTGCAACAGAGGCTTCCCCTTTTTTCTCTTCTTAAAAATTACACTTGCAAGGCCATTTGCTGTTGGTTTTCTGCCTGAATCAGAAAACAGCCACTTTTACTTTCCTTCTCCACTTAATAAAGGATCTCTCTGTGAAAATAGGTGTTTGGGCGTGGTTTGTGCCTCATCCAGGGTCTGGGAGGGAATGCCCCCCCCTCAACTGTGTGGGATATTCTTCAATGTCATCCTGTTTTCAGTGTTGTGTGATAGACTAGGGAGATGTCATATCCACATGCAACTCATACAAGTCTACACACCAGAAAAGGAGCCCATGATACACCAAAGTATGGATGTCACCAACTTGGAACCAATGACTATTATTGGGGTTTCTTATAGGAATATTGAGAGAGAGGTTACTCACAGGATTAGAAATGACACAGAAAGCTGTATCACCAAAACCCACACCCAATATAGGTGACAGTTCACAAATCCTGGAAAGGTGGAGCACAAGGCACAGCGTGTCGGCAGGGCAGCAGGTTGGAGGGGGTCTTTTCCTGGTCCTCATTAAGTCTGGGCCTCTTCCAGGCAGCTCAGCTGGGGCTGTTAGGGTAGTCTCTGCCTCTTGCAGGGACCTGTGCTCATCTAAGAGTCTTCTTTGCAGTTTGCCTTGTCAGAGTGGCTCTCAGGGATCTTTACTGTTTATATACTCTTAGAAAGGAGGGGCCTAATGATTTGGGGCAGTTTCAAGGACATTGTGAGTTGTTAACTTCCTGTTTTAATGAGGCTTTCTGCAGGACAGAATGTTTCAAACTCTGAGAAAAGTGCTGTAGAGCACACAAACTTAGAATATACAGTTAAGTTTTACTTATGTTTTATATGTATGGGTGGCTTTGCCTTCATGTAAGTCTATATACTTCTTGCATGCCTGTTGTCCTCAGAGGCCAGATGAGGGCAATGGATCATGTGGAATGCGAGCTACAGGTGGTTATGAGATGCCATCTAGGTCCTGGGAACCAAACTCAGGACATCTGAAAGAACAAGCAGTATTTTTTTTTTTTTTACTACTAAGCTGTATCTATAGTCCATCTAAAAAATGTCTTAAAGAATAACTTTTCCCATCTCATCTATAACAAAAAATTTCTCTACATTCTTATGCCTCTTATATCCGGGAAAGCATACTTCCCATTGTAAAACTCTTAAATTTCCATTGCAGGCTCTGCTAACATTTGGGGATGTGGCTGTGGACTTCTCCCAGGAGGAGTGGGAATGCCTGGACTCTGTTCAGAGGGCTTTGTACATTGATGTGATGTTGGAGAATTATATAAACCTCGTCTCTGTGGGTGAGAACGTTTGTTTGTTGTTTGCTTGTTTTTTGAGACAGGATTTCTCTGTGTAGCCATGGCTGTCCTGGAAATCACTCTGTAGACCAGGCTAGCCTTGAACTGACAGAGATCCACCTGTCTCTACCTCCTGAGTGTTAGGATTAAAGATGTGTGTGACATCATGCCCTGCTGAATTCTTGCAGAATTCTAAATCTTTTGCCTGGTTTATAGGTGTATAAGTTCTCTGATGCTGTCTAGAAACTTGAGGAAATTAGGAAAATTCTCATAACAAAAAACCTAAACTTTTTAATGTAATTTCCTTTTCATTTCCCTAAGTTATTTGTAAAAAACAAGTGCTCTTAACTACTAACTCCAGCTCTCTTACCCAGTTGTTTCGGTTTTTGTTTTAAGACAAGGTTTTTCTGTCAAGCCTTGGCTGTCTGGGAACTTGCTTTGTTGACCATCTGCCTCTGCCTCCTAGTCCTGAGATTAAAGTATGTGCCACCACCACCTGACTCCTCCCATTACCCCCAACTTTTAATAAAACATTTAATGTTGAAAATTTTAAATGTGTGGAGCAAAAATATGCATTGCAATATACTTAGTACATTGAATATTTTCATTTAAGTATTGCATTAAACTATTCTTCAACTATTTTGGAAAAGGAGATTTGAAGAGAAAAATATTTTAAATACAATTCTTTAGAGAGTTCTTTTCCCAAAGTTCTTTATTTTTTCATCATCTAATTGGCCTACTTTCTGCAAGTAGTGCAGTTTACAAAAGAATCAGAATTTTGTTATCAATTTCCATAGTGTGATGCAGATAAAAATGGAGGCTCTGAGCATCCAAAAATTATACTGAAAATAAAGATGCCTCTACTATGAGCTTGAGACTAAATAAGTATTTCTTGTCTTGGAGATGTTAAGCTGACATCAGCCATTGAATCTGTTACTGATGTGTCAATCTCTGTTATTCATAATTGTGCTCATTTCCCAGAGAACCATCACACGTGTGGTAAATTTGAGAAGGTCTTGGATCAAGACTCAAAGTGTATTGGCCATCAGCATGTGAATATCCAAGGGATATCTTACAAATATAAGGAGCTTGGCAAAATGACTGTTGAATCCTCCCAATGTACACCTTATAACACAAGTGATACTGCAGAAACTTGCAACAAGTACAAATGTGGTAATCACGAGGATGCCTCCATTGAATCATCAAACCTAAACAGACATAAAAGTGTGCACACTGGAGAAAAACTTTTCACATATAAAGACTGTAACAAGTGTTTAAGTTTATGTTCCCATATTAGTCTAAATGAGAGTATCCACACTTTAAAGACAGAGCATGAATATACAGAAAGTGATAAACATTTGGGTTCTATACACAGACTTGTGCAGCAAAGTATTCCTAATGGAGAGAAAGCCCCCAACTGTGAGAAGTGCCTCAGCAGCTGCTCAAGCCTCAGTACACATCATAGACTCCATACTGGTGAGAAATTGTGGGAATGTAAAGAGTGTGGTAAGTCCTTTAAGTGGTTATCTCACCTAAAAACTCACTGCAGAATCCATACTGGAGAGAAACCTTACAAATGTCAGGAATGTGATAAGGGCTTTTCTCGGTTATCTAGACTGAAAAGCCATTATAGAACCCATACAGGAGAGAAACCTTACAAATGTGAGGAATGTGGTAAGTGCTTTTCTCGGTTATCTAGACTTAAAAGCCATTACAGAATCCATACAGGAGAGAAACCTTACAAATGTAAGGAATGTGGCAAATCTTTTGCCCATTGCACAGGTCTTAGTACACATCAGAAAATTCATACCGGGAAGAAACCCCACAAATGCAAAGACTGTGGTAAATGCTTTTATCTATTGTCAACACTTAAAGAACATTACAGAGTCCACACCAGAGAGAAACCATACAAGTGCAAAGACTGTGGTAAGTTCTTTCATTGGTTGTCAAGCCTTAAAAGCCACCACAGAATCCACACTGGAGAGACACCTTACAAATGTGGGGAATGTGACAAATCATTTTCTCAGTTATCAAGACTTAAAAGCCATTATAGGATTCATACTGGGGAGAAATCTTGCAAGTGTATAGAATGTGACAAATACTTTACCCGCTGCACAGCCCTTAAAAGACATCAGAAAATTCATACAGATGAAAAGCCGTACAAATGTGAAGAGTGCAGCAAATGTTTTTATGTGTTGTCGCACCTTAAAAGCCATTGCAGAACGCACACTGGAGAGAAGCCTTACAAGTGTGAGGAATGTGGTAAGTGCTTTTCTCAGTTGTCAAAACTTAAAAATCATTGCAGAATCCATACTGGAGAGAAACCTTACAAATGTAAGGAATGTGACAAATCTTTCACCCACTGCACAGGTCTTAGCACACATCAGAAAATTCACACTGGAGAGAAGCCCTACTCATGCAAAGGCTGTGGTAAATCCTTTTATCTGTTGTCAAGACTTAAAGAACATTATCGAGTCCACACTGGAGAGAAACCGTACAACTGTAAAGAATGTGGTAGGTTCTTTCATTGGTTGTCAAACCTTAAAAGACATTCCAGAATCCACACTGGAGAAAAACCTTACAAATGTGGGGACTGTGACAAATCCTTTACCCACTGCTCAAGTCTTAAAGCACATCAGAAAATTCATGCTGGAGTGAAACCCTACAAGTGTGAAGAGTGTGACAAGTCCTTTTATTGGTTGTCAAACCTTAAAACCCATTCCAGAATCCACACTGGAGAGAAACCTTACAAATGTGGGGACTGTGACAAATCCTTTACACAGCGCTCTCTTCTTACAAAGCACAGCAGGATCCATACTGGAGAAAAACGTGAATGTCAGAAACTTGGGAGAGCTTTTAAGGAATGATTAAATCATAGAAAATACCAGAGTTTATATTAATTCATAGAGACAAAATATAGTAAAAAAAAAACTCATACCAAAAAGAAAATACATGAATGTTCACTGTTGTGAAATCCTCATGTCTTGTACATTAGAAATTTCACACTAGAAAGCCCAAGAAATGCATTGACTATTTCAAAGCCTTTACCTAGTGTTAATATTGTAGATACTACTGAAAATTCATCCTGGAGGAAAACTCAAGAAACTCCTTTAATAATGACTCATCTTCAAAATAGTCATTCTGAAGTCAATCCTACAAATAGTAAGAGAATCAGAAACATTGAAAAGATATCCTGTGGGTGTGAAACATGTACATACACATGCACAGCCAGGAAATCCCAGAGTGTTCAGGGAAAATCAGCATTCAAGAAAGTTGGAGAAGTATTTAGTCCAATTGAAAAGCACATTGATTCATATAAAAACACTAGACACAGTAGGCATTAGACAAACAAATATGTTGTAAAGAAGAAACCAAGTGAGTAAGTGAATTTATCATGTATTTGGGTGGGGATATTTCTATTTGAGTAAATATAAAATCATTCTTACTAACATTTTGGTAATACTAGTATTGGAATTTGCTGAAATGTAAACACAGTAGGGTTTTTGTTCATTGGCTTGTCTTTGTTTTTTATACTCAGATACAATCCATGATGTCTTGCTTACAGAGGATTTCATGATAATGTGTATCAGTTGTTGCTGCTTCAGAGCTGATGAGTCTGAGACAGGAGTGATGAAGTTAGATAGTCAGTGGCCACTAGCTATCAGGTGGCACAAACCATCTAGATAGAGTCCTGATAGCAAATTCAGATTCTCCTTGGGTCACAGCTCCTCTTCTGGCAGATGCTGCACAGCCCATGGCCCCTCTGCTTGATGACCTTTTAATAACTACACTAGTGTTCTGGTACCAGGGAGAGTTCTGTCATTGTGTGCTCCTGAAGACCGCTGCTTATTTTACCACTTTCCCCTTATTGTTTTCCTCATTGCTTCACTATTTAAAACACAGCCTTCACTACCTGAGCAGAAATCTGTCTTGGAATCCCTTTGGTTTCAGGAGCTTTCCTTCCCCTTTATTTGTAACCCATGGTGGCTGAAGTACGCTACTCAGTTTTCTTTGTGTGGGCAGGATTCTGAGATCATAGCAGTGTACATGCGCAGCTATTAGAGCTTTCTATTTGCTCTTCCTAGGAATCTGCTGTCTGTTAGCAAGGCATCATTAATATCATTTGTTCCATGAAGAATCGGTAGCTTAACCAAGCTTCGTTACTGTAACACAAATAGAGATGAGCTTTATTTTGCAGGAAAGAAGAACACACTTATATATGAGGTAAGTATGCTGAGCAATAAGAAGAGAAAGGGGCTATCTTAGCTTTCAGCAGACAGAGGCAAGGGGATCTCAATATTTTACAAATCTGAACAAAATTGGCAAGTCTATGGAATTGGCGATTTCTATCTGGATGTCGTCAATGAAATTTATGTGGAAAAATAGAAATATTAGAGGAGAACAAAACCTGATCTTAGAGGATGTATCATTGTATTGAAGAGATTACACCAGGAAACTCACGCCTTTGTCTTCTGTGAAAACAGTGAATGATAGCTCTGTGTTTGCCTATCTTGGTAAAGGAACATTCCTCATACTGTCATCTACATTTTCTGTAAAACCACGTGTATTTTTGGAATGTTCTACAACTCTGTGTAAGGAGATTTTAAAAAAATAAATGAAACATCTGTATTTAATGGTTTCACATGGGAATTCAATGAGTAAATGTGATCTAGCCTCTAACCTGAACCTTCCACTTTATATTAATGTATGAGAAATACAGAATAATTTACAAGGCTTAATAAAGCACTGTAAAAACAACTTCATTCTAATTCTTTCCACAGTACTTACCCCTTATATGATTTGCATAATCTTGTCAGAGTTTGTATTTCATGTTTGAGGAATTATAAAAGATATAACGGAAATTATGTGGCTGAAATTAGAAACCCTATTCACAGTTCTGCAAGTTTTACTTACAAGCCTCCAGGCACTACTTTTCTTCCTATCTAACCTTTGTCAGACCCACCTGAACACAGAGATTTGGCTTTTCTTTTATATTTAAATAAATGTCTAAGCATATTAAAGTCTAGTTCATTGTTTTATAATTTCATAAATGTGCATGATGCATATCGTGTAACCCTAACTTGGTAGACTCACTCCTGCAAGTCTTCTCTCCAGTTTATTCCCAACTTTCCCAACCCTCATCCTATTCCTTCACCTTTTCATACGCTCTTTTAAAAAATGCCTGAGTTTACTTAGTGCCGAACATAGGTTCATGGGTGTAAAACCAATCTGCTAGGCCATGACAGTCTTTCAGGGGCCATATCTCTGGAGAAAACTAATTCCTCTTCCACTCAAGTACCTGACTAATTCACTTACCCATTTGGTTTCTTTTTGACACATTTTTCTAATGTCTATGCTGTTTTAGTGTTTCTATATGAGTCACCACATTTCAGTTGGACTCAAAACTTCTCCAATTTTTTGGAGTACTGAAAAGTAATTTTCCTGCACATTCTTTGGGATTTCCTGGCTGTGCATGTGTATGTAGATGTGTCACACCCACAGGTTATCTCTTCAGTGTTTGTCATTGTCTTGTTATTTGTAGGGTTTGTGAAGAACCCCTATCTCTAGCCATACTGGGATTTTGGCTGCATTGAACTTGCCATGAAGTCACAGGTCCTGTTGACTTAGGTGTGCAGTGCCAGTGTCAAGTGGGAGGTGAGGAAAGCAGATCAGCCCTACCTGTGGTTTACTTTCTTAGAAACACAGAGACCCATGGGCTGAACACACAGTTCCTCTAACTTAAGTCTTATCTAGTATAACTAGATCATGGTCAAATAGGGAAGAGTGACCCACAGGTGACAGATACCTCTTTCTTCTACCCATCCCATTACTTGGACTTGTGGTCCTCATTCTATGATTGGGCAGAAGAACCTGTCCTGGGTCTAACGGCTTGCACCACCACTACCCAGGGCACTGCAGGGCTTTAATTATATGTTTTTTTAATTAAGTAAACATTTTTATTTTTTACATATACATTTATATTATATAACGTATATCTTATACTGTATATTACATATTATACATACTGTATAATACATACATATTGCGGTATATTATACTGTATAATATACTGTATATTACATATACAGTAAACTACTTGTAGCAAGAAGAACCATGACACAATCAGGAATTATATAAATGTTACATTCTTGGTGTTTTGGCTATTTGTATTTGACAGTCTTGAAGAAAACATCTTCCCTATCTTGGTGTGTCTAAAATTCTGAATGTAAATTAATTCTATGTTATTGAAAGTGTTTGTTTTTTTCTTCTGATAGATAAGATTAACTTTTAAATCCCCAGTGTAGCACAGCCTTCCACCCATCTGTCTTCCCCAGATTTTAAGGGTAAATGAATTTAAGACTTGTAATTCTGAAAGTGTTCTCCACTGTGACTAATGATCAAAGAAATGTGTTGAGTTCCCAAATGTGACAGAGGAAGAGGATGTATGGGTTTCCTTCTATATCAGTGAGGGAGGCCTCATGCTCAAGCTCTGTTTGAGAGATCTATCATATTTCCTTAAACCAGTTTTATGAAAGCACGCATTCAGACCCCTGGAACTCCTCTCTAGCACCACTAAAGTGTGTATAGGAAAATAGATTTAGACATTCAATTCTATGTGTTTTACCCTTAAGCAGTGGTTCTCAACCTGTGGGTCATGACACCTTTGGCCAACCTCTATGTCCGAAAACATTTACATTATGATTCACAACAGTAGCTAAAGTACAGTTTTGTAGTAACAATGAAAATACTTTTATGGATGTTTGGAGAGTTGGTGGTTTGGATCGTTGCTACTCCCTTTTTACTATGAGAAAACCAAGACTCTGACAGGTTTATGTTGGTGCTACTTTTTAACTCTATTTTATTTATTTATTTATTTTTTTAATGCCACTATTTTCCTTCTCCTCCCCTTATTTCTCCTAATACCCTCCAACACTCCATCACTAGGTAGGAGAGAAAGGTTAGTGGGGAGAGGGGGCTACTTCTAGCTGTTTAGGGTTGTACATATGTAATAGGGTCTAGTTTATTTATTTTACATCCTGGTCATACCCTCATATCTCCTCACCTCCCAGTCCCACCCTCCTTCCCTCATCTCTATCCCCCTCCCTTATTCCTCAGAAAAGGGGAGCCCCCTTCCCATCCACCCCAACACATCAAGTCAATCAGGAAGGAGCATGTCCTTGTCCAGGTAGTTCCATAAGGGGAGAAGTGATCAAAAAGTTGGCAACGGAGTCCATGTCAGAGACAGACCCCTATTCCCTTACTAGAGGACCCACACGAAGCCTGAGCTGCCCATTTGCTACATCTTTGCAGGGGGCCTAGGTCCCCTGGTTGGTGCTTTAATCTCAGCAACCCCCTCTGGGCACTGGTTATTTGGCTCTGCTGGTCTTCTTGTACAACTTCTGTCACCTCCAGGTCCTTTTCTTTATCCACCCACTTTTCCACATGACTCCTTATGCATTGCCCAATGTGTAGCTGTGTATCTCAGCATCTGTTTCTAACCGCTGGCGTGTAGAGCTTCTCCAAGGACAACTCTGCCAGATGCCTATCTGCAGTCATAGCAGAGTATCATTAATAGTTTCAGAAGCTACCTCTCTCCCTGGAGTGCATCTATCTTTATCCCTGCACATCTTGTAAGCAGGGTGAATTTTGGTTCAACGTTTTTATTGGTGGGTTGGTATTTCCCGCCCTCCACTAAAAGTCTTGTCTACTTAGAGGATGTCTTCTTCACTCTCTACTATGGCCTCTGCTAGTAGGAGTCTCTGCTAGAATCTTCCTCATATCCTCTCAGGAGCCTACCCTGACTTAGGTCTCCAGCTTGTCATAGAGATGCCCTTGCCCACAGTTTGTCTTTTCTCTACAGGCCTTCTGTCCTCCCACTCTCCCCAGGTATGATCTCCACCCTCGCATCTCTCTGCACTCCCTCTCCTACCTTGTTTATTCTATTTCTTGTTGTGGGTGAGAGTTAAGCAACCTCCCTTGGATCCTCTTCCTTACTTATCTTCTTTGGGTCTGTGCATTGTAGTATGCCTATCCTGCACTATGTGGCTAAAATCTACTTGTAAGTACATGTCATGTGTATCTTTCTGGGTCTGGGTTACCTCACTCAGGGTGATCTTTTCTAGTTCCATCAATTTCCCTGCAAATTTCATGATTTCCTTATTTTTAATGTCTGAGTAGTATTCCATTGTGTAAATGTACCACAGTTTTTGTATCTAGTCTCTGAGCCCTGAAGACCAGAAGCTGCACGTGCCAGGTAGGCAGCTAGTCTGTGCCTGTGCCTACAGGGACCCAGGGACTTTTCTGTGGATTAGCCAGGTGGCTGGAGGCCAGACCCACCGGTGCTCCACACAGTTTGGATTCCTCTCGTCTGGGGATCATGAGCACTGGTGTTTTGTAGTTCTGAGTTCGGTCCATAGGTCACTGTACAGTCACTGCTGTCCTGCTGATTAAGCAAGGTGTGTTCAACGTCACCATCTTGCAGCCATCACATCTTTTTTTTTTTTTATGTTTCTTAAATTCAGTGTTTAATCTTTATCTGCTAGATTTGAGAGTTTACGTTTTAAGGGTCATTACCACTGCAACACTTCCTGAAGCATGAACACAACTTCCTTATTTTCCCAAAAGTAAAAAAAAAAAAAAAAAAAAAAAAAAAAAAAAAAAAAAAAAAAAAAAAAAAGAGAAAGAAAGAACAAGTGTATGAAGAATTTTTTTCATTATTAGATTTCCAGGATGTTCCATAAATGGTTTTTCAAATGGTAAGTTTTTTTATTTCAATAGAGACTTAAGGAACAGATCTGTTTAAGTCCAAAATGCTACTGATGGTCTCATGGGGATGTGGAAAGCTTTGGGAGAGCGTTCACCTTTCTAAGAACATCTTATGATCACCAAAGAGTCTATAGTTGAAATGAGTGTGGTAGCCATTGTGGCAGCCATCACATCTTAAAGTCCATTACAGAATCCACACATTACAAATGTGGTGAGTGTAGCAAATCATTCACCAAATGTTCATCTCTCTTAAAAGACAAACCTCACTGTTGAAAAGAATGTGGTAAGGCCTTTTATCACATATCGCACCTTAACATCCGTTACAGAATTCATACAGAAGAGAAACCTCACAAATGCAGTAAATGTGACAAATCCTTTTCCACATTGGCAAGTCATAGAAAACATCAGAACAGGCATACTGGGGAGAAAACTTTCCATAGTAAATAATGTGGCATATGCTTCTTCCAGAGCTCTGTCATTAGGGACCACTGCAGGCTCCATTCCAGAGAAGCATTACATACTTGAAAAACTTGGGAAATCCTTTAAGGAATGTTTAAATCTTTAAAAACATCAACAGTTTATAGTGAGGAAAAATTCTGAATATGTGACAATATGGGAAGCCTTTCATTAAAACATTTTACTTGTTCAACCTCAAGAAATTCATAATGAAGCCAATATGTGTTAATCTAAAGAAAGTCACCAAGCTTTCAATTATTCCATGAAATATCATACAGCAGAAAATTCATATTAGAGAGAAATCATGTAAGTGTTTACCATTGTGCTATAGTTATGCCTTACTGCACACTAGAATTCTAATCTAGAGAACCAGAAGAAATGCACTGAATTGGTAAAAAGCCTTTACCTAGTACTAAAACTGTAAACATCTGGAAATTCTTCCTGAAGGAAAGCCCGAGAAAATGCTTTAATAAAGGCTTCTCTTTTTTTCCACCTTGAAAATACTCATTCTAGAATGAAAACCTGTCAATAGCAAGATGGTGAGAACTTTACAGAGATAATCTGGGGCTGTGACAACATGTTTGCACATGCACAGCTAGAAAATCTCCAAAAGTTTGCAGGAAAATTATTTTTTCACTACTCAAGAAAGTTGCTGAAGTATTTAGTGAAACTTCAGAGCACAGTAATAGTAAACTCATATGCAAGTACTAAAATACAAAGATTTGAAGGCATTTGACAAGCCACAAAGAAGAAAACTAAACAAATACACAAAACTGTTAAGTATTTCAGTGGACTATGATTCTTTGATTTGTATAAATAGGAAAATGTTATTTGGAAGCATTTTTGTATTGTAAGTATTGAAATTAGCTGACATAAGTACAGATGGTTAGATCACATCAAAAATCATCATTTGTGTTAGCAAATGGGTATATGATAATTGGTATCAATTGTTGCTGCATCAGAGCTGATGAACACAAGATAGAAAGGAATCAGAAATGTTAGTTAGGGACTGACCACTATTAGAAGACCCTAACCATATGGCCAGATGCATGCCAATTTTAGATAATGCTGCCACTCAAAGCTCCTTTGTACACAGATGCTGCACAGACCAAAGCTCCTTTGATGTTTGTTCAGTAACTATAATAGTCCATGACAGAGTTCCAGTGCCAGGAGTTTGGTCATTTTGTGTATATGAAGACATTTTTTTACCTTCTTGTTCAAAATTGTTCTCTTTATTCCTTATCATTTAAAAACAGCTCTTTTTAAAAATTTTTATTTATTAATTATTATGTATACAGTACTCTGCTTACACATACAACTGTAGGACAGAAGAGGGCATCAGATAAGATCACATTATACATGGTTGTGAGCCACCATGTGGTTGCTGAGAATTGAACTCAGGACCTTTGGAGGAGCAGTCAATGCTCTTAATCTCTGAGCCATGTCTCCAGCTCCCTAAAAACAGTTCTTAACCAGGTGGTGGTGGCAGATGCCTTTAATTCCAGCACTCAGGACGCAGAGGCAGGCAGATCTCTGAGTTTGAGGCCAGCCTGGTCTACAGAGGGAGCTTAGGACAGCCAAGGCTGCTCATCCAAACCCTGCCTCAAACCCCCATTTCAAATCTAAATAAATAAATAAAACCAATTCTGTCTCTGGGTGGTGTTGGCACAGGCTTTTAATCCAAGCACTCAGAGGCATAGGCAGGTAGATCTCTATGAGTTTGAGGCAAACCTGGCCTCAGAGTGAGTTCTAGGACAGCGAATGCTACACAGAGAAATCCTGTCTCAAAAACAAACAAAACACACATACAACACAGTTCCTTCTACTTGAACAGAATCCTGTCTTGGAAACCCTCCACTCTCAGAAGTTATTCTGTTTATTTGTAACAAATGTTGGTGGAAGCACTCAACCCTGTTGTCCTAGGGCTCAGGTTTTTTCCCCCTCCATGGGTAGTATTCTGGGGTTACAGACACTTACAGTTGAAACCGTTGCATCCTGCTGCCTGTTGCTGTTGAATAAAAATGGGTACAGTAAAGGAAGCAAAATAGCTGCTCCATGAGTGGAAAGGGAAAAGTTTATTCCAAACTGGCAAGGCTGCCTTCTGGGAAAGCAAGGAGAAGCAACAGGGGAAAGATTTCCAAAGTTAAAGGGAGAAAGGGGCTTGGTGAGCTGGGATGGGGTTTATGAGGGTGCCTAGAGTCTAGCATTGACCTTGACAAGTTAGTAGGCACCAGCCATATGTTAATGAAGAGCCATATATTCCTTTGCCAGAGATGAGAATGACTCCTCTTCTTTAGCAAGTAGGACCTTTCTTCCAGCCTCTGAAAGAATGGTGGCATTTCTCTAAATGCCTGATCCTGGCAAAGGAATTTCCTGGGGGACCAGATAGCTGTTACTCTCTTAGCAAGACATCATTAATATTCAAGTGGAATAACATAGGCAAGACCAATCATTAGATACTCATTTAGAGGTTTACTTAAAGCATTGCATGTACTATTTATTGCCAAACAGAACCACCTAAGGAGGGCCTCCAAGGCAATTGAGAAAAAGAAAATGACTAAAATACAGTAGGTTTTTTGTTTGTTTTTGTCCACCACAAAAAACTTACTCTTGTCAACTGGAACATATATGCATTTGAAAGCAAAAAACAACTGCTATGAAAAATTCCACTTGTTTGCTTGCTAGCCCCAACTTAGGGCTTCAGAGTATAAAATGAGAATACAAACTGAATTCCAGACTGAAGTCTTTTAGGAGATTTCCTGACTTTGGTCCACTGGTGAATAAATCTTTCTTCCACTCAGTGCTGTTAGAGCACTCATGCCAGAGAGAGTCCCTCAACAATATCACTTCTGCCAGAACAACTAATGTGCCGGGTGTGCAGGCATGATGGGACATGCCCTTATTCCCAACACTCAGGAGGCAGAGGCAGGCGGATCTTTGAGTTCGAGGCCAGCCTCGTCTACAAAGCCAGTCCAGGACAGCCAGGGCTACACAGAGAAAACCTGTCTCAAAATCCAAAACTAAACAAAAAGAAAGCATTTTCCTAATTGTTGAAAACTCTTGGCAAAGCCATGGCATTGGAGATGACTATCTTTCTATGGTCATAAAGGCTGGATCTATGTGGAGAAAAATATAGACATCAGAGGAAAGTCAAAACTGTTCTTAGGAAACTTGTCTTTTACACTTTTGTCTGTCTTTATAAATGCTGAATAATTACACTAAGTTTCTGTATCTTAGTGACATCCCTCCAATTCCTATAAGCTTCATTTTGTTACAAAATCACAGGTGTATTTTTCAAATCTGTAAATGGATTTCTTAATAAAGAAAACAATTGTATTGAATGATTTCGCATGGAACTTTAATGAAGTACATGCGATGAAGCCTCCAGTCTGAACCTCCCATGTTATTTCAGCATAGGAAATTATGGGTAGTTGCATTTTTGAGGCAAGGTTTCACCATGTAGCCCTGATTTTCCTTGAACTTATATGTGGACTAGACTAGCCTGTAACTCAACAGATCTGCTTGCCTCTCCCTGAGATTAAAGGTCTGCAATACCATACCTGTCCGGCAAGGCTAATCTTAAAAGAATTTGATAAAATACTGGAATGGTTTCCTTCAGAAGGTTTTTGCACAGGACAAAACCTCATGATTTTCACAGTATCAAAGTTTATATTTCCTGTTTCAGATAAAGTGATGACTATAGTAAATTGTCCAGCAATGAAATTGGACCCTGGCCATTTCCTTGGAACCCAGAGATGGACCTGGCTAGAGCCATCCACCTGGCCAGTATTTTTTTTTTAAAAAAGAAAAGAAAAGAAAGAAATTGGAACCCTAACTCAGGCAGATTGAAATTGAACTTATAAACCTTCAGTCAGTACAGGTTTGGCTCTGTTTGTTTGTTTCTTTGTATTTTAAGAAGTAAGTTTTAGGTGTGAAACAGCAACAGTGAGCATGTGCTTGTGTGGATCTCTTTAGACCTAAAGAAAAGAGCAACAAAACGCTGCGGAAGTTTTGGGGTGTGTGTGGTCATTGGGGTTTTGTTTGTTTGTTTTGTGCAAGAGTAACTGTTGAGACCGCTAAAGAAGGGAAGATGGGGCTCACCGGTCCAGGGGTGTTGCCACTGTCCTTGCTTCCATTGACAGGGTCATGGACAGTGTTGGTTTGAATGAGAATGTCCCCATAAGCTCATATATTTGAAAGTTTGGTACCTATTTTGATGAGCTGTTTTGGAAAGATAGGTATGACTTTGTCAGAGCAGGTGTGGATCTTAGAGGGAGCAGGCTTTGAAGTTTCCATAGATCCTGCTACTTCCAGGCTCCTCTATCTCTCTACCTTTGTCGTGGACCAGGAGGTAAGTATCAGCTACTGTTGCAGTGCCATGCCTGCCTCCCTGCTGCAATGCTCCCCACTGATCATAGAGTCTAACCCTCTGGAACCATAAGCAAATCCCTAGTTTAATGCATTCTTGTATGAAATTGCCTTGGTCACAGTGTTTTGTCACAGCAATAAAGTAAGACAAACAGAACGTACTAATTTAGGGAGCCTAAGAAAGGGAGGCTACTCTCTTCCTGGCATTCAGTGAAGAGAGAGAGAGAGAGAGAGAGAGAGAGAGAGAGAGAGAGAGAGAGAGAGAGAGAGAGAGAGAGAGAGAGAGAGAGAGAGATAAGTCTGCAGAGGGACAATAAAAAATACAGTTTCAAACTTTGTTAGTGACAAACAACATCCAAACTGGGCTGTCGGTAATGGCTGTGAAATCATGGTGAGACTCTCATGGTTCAGCCATGCTCAAAGGCCCCTGAGAATACGGTTGCCCAGGCATAGGTAGTCAACACATGGACTTCAGGAAGAAAGTTCAACCCCATACACCAAATTGTGTTATTTATTAGCAAAGAAAACCTCACAAATAATAAAGGAACATAATTTTATATTGCTTCCACAGAATGCATTACCTGGACCTTAGATATGAGTAAAAAGCAAGTATAATGTGGGGAATCTGAATGGGAGGAAACTATATTAGTTTGTGGTTCAGGACGGAGTAATTATTATTCAGAATTGTGCTCTAGGCAAGTAAATAGATCCTAGTCTCTCTGTGTGGTTATTTGGGTATAAAGCTGGTTAAGGAGTGACCATTGACTTATTAAAACTATATACCAATATTAATATTAATAATCATTCAACACTGTTTTACAAACAAGATGGTATCACAGTTTGGCTCCTGAGACCACTGTGTCCCTGGCCATGGTCAGTGTGAGTGTTGTATTCAATAAACCACCCATATCGGACTGAGATTGATGTCTTGAGTGGTTTGTGTAGCCATTCTTACACATTTTGACATGGTCATGCTCCTTCTTTCCCTGAGTCTACGTATGTTGTGCTTTAAATTGATTAGTCTGTGAGTGTTGAAACAGTCTTGCATCTCTGGTGTGAAATCAACCTGAGTTCTGTTTCCACATTCCTTAGAATATTTGTGGCCATGTTCCTCCTAGCAACTAATCAGTGATTTTTCCTTTCTCATTTGTTCTCATCTGCTTTCTATATCACAGTAATGCCAGCTTTGTGTGATGACTATCTAGTATTCTTTTTCTTTCTGTATTCTGCAATATTCTCTGTGCAGGATTAGTATAGGTTTTTCTTTCTGTTTTTTCCAGCTTTTTAAAAATTAATTTATTCATATTACATCTCAATGGTTATCCCATCCCTTGTATCCTCCCATTCCTCCCTCCCTCCCATTTTTCCCTTACTTCCCTCCCCTATGACTGTGACTGAGGGGGACTTCCTCCCCCTTTATATGCTCATAGGGTATTAAGTCTAGTATAGGTTTTTCTAAAGGAATTAGAGGATTCAGTGTTGAATCCGTCCACTCCTCAGACATTGTTAGAAGAAACTCTGAGTATGTCAGTGTCAGCATTTGTTTATTGTGTGGCCTAGTTTTATGACATAGAACGTTGATTTTTCACTTGTTTGTAGGAACGCATTCTTTTCTTCTTCAGCTCTGATTGATTTGTGTATGACTTTCCAGATCATGTCATAAAGTTACACTGAGCCAGGCAGTGGTGGTGCACACTTTTAATCCCAGCACTTGGGAGGCAGAGGCGGGTGGATCTCTGAGTTCAAGGCTAACATGGTTACAGGTTAAGTTCTGGAACAGGTAGGGCTACACAGAGATACACTGTCTCAAAAATTGAAGAGGAAAAAAAAAGGTAACACTGACATAGACCACTTGAGCAGCAATCTGAGTAAGATATTGATGGTTTATTTGGATGCCTTTTCCAAGCTGATTGATCAGGGCCACAGCAAGGGCTCAGGAACTTAATGTGACATCTATCTGTTTTCAGGACAGTCCTTTTTATAGAGAAATCAAATGCAAGCCAAATGCAAACGATATGGGGAGTGTAGTAACATGTTTTGTCTAACCATTCTGGCAATTATCAGCTAACCTTTATGCTGACTGGTCCCAAGTGAGGTGAGTGAGGTGGTGGCTAGGGTCATTCAGAGTACACCCAGCTTGTATCCAGGAGTGTAGATAATAAAAGTGCAAGCAGACTACAGCCAGAGGGTATAAAAGTGTGTAGATAACAAAGTATGAACTCATCTAGTGTAGGTTAACTTGGCCCTCTGGCAGGGAATGCTAGTGTCAGCTATGATTAACCACTTCTAGGAAGCAGAAGCAAAAAGTTAAAAAAAAATTTTGAACTTAATTTCAACTTACAAACAAAATGGAAGAAGAATACAGAAATGGCTGCAGCTATGTCAAAAAATCAGGCCTAACACTATTTGTTGGACGCTTTGGTTCATGCAGCATTTCTCCTTGATCTCTACACTGCTCTTGAATTCCATTTTGCTACTGTGAATTCCACTGACTGCCTCATGGAGCCACCTTCAGTGAGGAAACACTCTGTTTCTATTGCTGCTCATTGAGTCCTTCCTGTTCTGTTTGTTTAAAACAAAAGAAAACAAAACCCAATGAATTCTTCATTCCTGCATCCTCTGGTTTCTGTTGGGTAGGATTGGTGGAACTGTTGAATTATGTCTATTTTCTTCATCAAAACTGAGAATTCCCCACTATTGATTCATATTGTAGATGTCAGATCTACAAGAAGATTTTCTTTTCATTGTCATTTTTGATGATAGTATTAATATCCTAATTCATTTAGTTGTCATTTTTGCAGCTAACTTCACTGAGTGACTTTTAAATTCTTACTGTATTTGATAAATATCCTATGGTTAATTCTCAGAGAATTATGGTATTTCATTACCTAGGTTCTCTGAACATTTTTTGACTATTGTTTAAAATTGATCATTTAAGAAACTTGCTGCTGGATGGTAGTAGCACATGCCTTTAATCACAGCACTTGGGAAGCAGAGGCAGGTGAACTCTATGAGTTCAAGGCCACCCTAGTCTACAGAGCAAGTTCTAAGCCAAGGCTACACATGAAAACCCTTTCTCAAAAAGAGAGAGAAAGAGAAACAGACAGAGAGAGAGAGAGAGAGAGAGACAGAGAGAGAGAGAAGAAGGAGGAGGAGGAGGAGGAGGAGGAGGAGGAGGAGGAGGAGGAAGAGGAGTTTATCATTGTCTGTTATTTCAATATGAAGGAAAAGAGTAGGGCAGTTCTCCCAAATCATGAAGGATGAAAACAGCATCAGCCCATTCTATGACCATGTGATTGTTATGAAATACAATGCTGTGAGAGGGAATGCCTTTGGTTGGTATAGCCAAGATGCTGTCCTAAAGATGATGTCACGCAACAGGTTTGGTATAAAAGGTGTCTAATGGGAGAGGGGAGAGGAACGAGGACCTGGGGAAGGGGTATAGGCAACAAGAGATCCATGAGAGTAGAGGGGAGTGGGAAAAATGGGGGCATAAGGAATACAGAGAGGAAATGCTGGGAACAGAGAGAGGGAGTGGGGTTGAAGTAGGTCCTTTTGTCTGGCAGTACACACTGGGACACCTGCTGGCAGTGACAGGTCATGACACAAGAGGTCCCTGAGAACTGGCCAGTGGAATTGCCTGTATACTAAAAATGATCATATGAAATGACGTTACTTTTAAGTTTCTTTCCTCTCCCATTGTCACTCTAAAATACTTGAGCATTTGCTGGGTAACAAACCATCCAAATGTCTATTACCAATCAATAGAACTATTTGAGATGATATAAATATGGTCAATATGATACATATGTATATCTACATGTATAATGATGCCATCGTTACAAAAACATTGTTTAGTAATAGTATCCAGACATTCAGAATTACTCTTTGCTCTATGACACATGGACAAACACAAACATAAGATATATATGTATTATGAATATTCATATAAATGTACAGAAATATACCAGGAGTCTTGACCCATGTCCCATGTCACACAATCTTGTTTTTATGTGTAACTGTAAAGTTTGTCACCTGAGAGGAAATTGGCAGCAGCCTGGAACTGAGGGATCTCATTGTAGTCATATTTGATATTGATTGTGAACCTGAGACCTGCTGGGAAGAATTCTAAGGCACAACTATATGCATGTCTGGGAAGATGATTCCACAGCTGATAAGATCATAAGGTTTCTGACATAGCTAGTAATTAATTCCAAGGGCACTCCCTAGACTAATTCAGCTTATCCCTGTGCCTTGTTGAACACGCTTGTCTCCCTCAGGTGGTTTCTGCCATGCTTCTTCCTTGATGATCTGCCTTGACATTTAGCACAGTCCCTATAAACACACATGTGTGTTGAATGTAATATTCTACATACATATGCTTCCATGTGGGTAGCAAACAATATTCTCACACAAAGGTGCATGCCAATTAGATAGAAAACAGGTCCATCTTGAGAAGAAGAGTAAGTTGGACAGGTAAACTCAGTGGACGGTGTAAAGCCTTCTTAGACAGTGATGAGAATGGTTGTGACTAGATCTGACGACAAGTTTATCCTATTGAAAAAAACCCACGATATTTGCTAGATACACTGAGCCATTGTACGATGTGTCTGCTCTCCAAGACATCATGACACACATTGTAAATAACATTTGTTGTATCTACCAGGTAGTATGAAATGAAATGTGATAAAACGTCAGATATTGTATTATCGGCATTTTTTTTTTTTTACCACCTACAAATACTGGCAGCAATGTTCAATAATTGAAAATTTCAAAGCCCCTCAAACCTTTTTTAGGAAGTGACTGATCTGGGATTGTGATTGTGTTCATATTGGAGATGATTTTTTTATATTGATCTCAAGAATTAACCATCTTTCCCTGCCCTCTATCAGTATGGAAACAGTCCTTTTCCTGAGCTGTGAGCTTGTTACGCTGTCATTAAAATCTGCACTCTTTTCTTACAGGTGACAGTTGTTTTAAAGAATGAAAATCCCAATCATTTGATTTTTACCAGTGAAGACCAGGAGCCTGATGCTGGGGTGGAAACCTTTTAGCTTAGAGAGGCAGAGAAAACACACATATGCTCTTCCTACTCAGCTGCTGTCCCAGAAGGAAAAGTCTTTCTACTTAGCTCATGTTCCAGAAGGAAAAAGCCACAGCAGTTACCCTCAATGTGTTATCTGTCTGTGGGAGAATTTAGGAGCTGTGAATAAGGACTCAGCTTTCCTATAGTGGGTAACCTCATGATTGAAGAGTTTGGTTTTTAAAAGCTTCAAAATGAATTCACTCTTTGGCGCGTGTTGCTCTTCTCACCAAGAGGTGAATAAGGATCATATTTTTTTCCATACCCTCATCTGCATTTGCTGCAATCCATTTTCTTTTTTATTGTTTTTTGAGACAGGGCCTCACTTTGTACTTCTAGCTGGCCTGCAACTCAATATGTAGACCAGGCTGGAATGGAGTCAGAGATTCACCTGTGCCTGCCTCTGGCCCCAGGGAGGAGGAAGTAAAAATATTTCCACACCTTTACTGCCAGCCCGGGAGGCAGAGGCAGTCGGATCTTTGTGAGTTTGAGGGCAGCTTGGTCTACAGTGCAGAGTTGCAGGACAGCTTCCAGAGCTACATAGAGAAATCTTGTCTGGAAAAAAAATTGTTTCCCACTGTGCCTGGCTTCTCCATTGATTTTCTTAATGTTAGCCATTCTGGCCAAGGTGAGAAGTACTAAGAATTGGTTTTGAATTTGTGATTTCATGACTAAGGGTGTCAAGGATGTTAATTTTTAAGTTTTTTTTTTTTTTTCTTTTTTTAGCTACTTGTAGAGCTGGGCCTACTCTTGTAGAGGAGATGGTTTGTTTTCCAGGCCATGCCTTATGGGGCTCACAGTTGCCTGTTATTCTGTGTCTGGGGATCAGATTCTCTCTTGTGCCCTCTGCTGGCACCAGACACCCATCTGGTGCACATTCAGACATGCAGGGCAAATATGCACACACACAAAATAAATACTTGTTTTAAGAATTTAAAAGTTTATATGTTTTGGCTTTTTTGTGCTTGTTTTGTGAACTCTGTCTCATTTTGGGAATATGTCTGCTTTGTGTTAGATAGTTTGGACTGCATGCATTTACATTAAACTGCTCTTTGTGTGTTGTGCATATTAACTCCTTGCATGAAGAAAACCTACTAAGTATTTTTTCCACTCTCTTAGCTGCTATTCATTCTTCATGTACTTGTCAGACTTTTGCAACTTTTCCCTTCACAAATTCCCTTTATAATTCTTTCCTGATTATCTTCTGTATTCCTAGAACCTCTTTCAGACAGTGTTTGCTTATTTCTGAATTATTAAACATTTAATCATGTTTTCCTCTAGCACTTTTAGCATTTCAAGTCTTCCAGGAAGTTTGTGTTGGTTCCTGTGTAGGATGGGAGATATGGATCTGATGTCACTCTGCAGCACTGGGCAGTTATTTTCCAGTACAGAATATTCAAAGAGCCTCTTTTTGGGGGGGTTGTCTTTGACATATTTGGTTTTCATTACTTCTCTTTGTGTGTTTGTTTCTGGGCTCTCTGTTCTGTTCTGTTTTCTACATGTTTCTTCACATGTGGGACCATGCTGCTTTGACCTTGCTTCTGTGTTATGATATGTGGTCAGGTCCTGTGATACTCCTGTCTTAGGACTCATTTTGATATGGGTGATTTCCTTGTGCCCATGTGACTGTTACATATCTATTTTGCTGTTGTGAATTGCATGGATTCTGTTGATTGCTGCATGTTCAGCATGTCACTTGTTAGTCAGAGTGTGTGGCAGTGTATCTCCTTGTGTACTCTTATCTTTCACCTTTTTCTAGGTACCTTAAAATTTTCCTCCTAGAAGTGAAGTCATCATTACTTAGGTTTATTCCTACTTTCTTTTGAAGCAACCTGAAGGGGTTAAATTTCAATTTTCCTTTTCAAATTGTCATTATTGATATATAGGGAAACAGTGGTGTGTGTGTGTGTGTGTATGTGTGTGTGTGTGTGTTTTGAATTTTTCAATAATACTTAAAGCACTTATTAAATCTAAGATTTTCCTATGATATCCCAGGAGTTTTGTGTGTGATCACACCATCATTAAATAGAATTTTGGTGCCTTTCTTACCTACATGTATCTCCTTTTTATCCTTTGTATTATTCAAATTTATCTAGCTTCCTCTTATGGCGTTGGGTTACATAAGACTGGAGATAGTTAAACTCACGTATCTCCTCTCCTTACAGTGTTCCAGCCAGTACTATTCCTTTTTGTTTCTCTGTACGCTACTGTTGCTCTAGTTCTGAAACATGTGCCATAACTGTGTTGAGCCACGTTTATTTCTTCCATGCTCCTTTAGGAGTTTACCACAAGATCTTGTTGACGTTTGCCTCATGATATTTCCATTTTTACTGAGATTTTCATATTACAGGGCACTCACTTGTTACATTTTTGTTTTCAGCATTCTGGTGGGTACAAGCACCAGTAGTATTTCTCTCGCGTCTAGTTAGAAATAGTGATTTGTGTGATGGACATGGCCTGTTATTTCCCAATTGTCATCTGTTTATCTATTCCTCATGTAAATCGTCATTTCCCGTGTTCTCATGGATAATGGCTCTTTGACTTTTCTATGTCTACTTTGCCTCTAATTAATGCTCTGCAGTGCTGCTTGAGTGCATGACTTATGTTATTTTATAACTTTCTTCAAGTGAGCTTCCTTCTTCATGAGTTATAACAGCCAGTGTTTCTGAGTACACTATGGTTCACAGTTATTTTCTTTCACCATATCCTTTCCTGCTCTCTTATTTGATAAATTTACATTTTATCTTTGAGATGCTTTAGCAAATGTAAATGTTCAGTAACTTTAATCTGGTAGTCACCACATTAGAATATGTGGTGTAGTTAACACATGGTGACAGTGTCCTCACAGACACCTATTGTAATCATGAGATGGAAAGACACTGATAAGCGAGTCATGTGGAAAGCAAACGCTGGAGTCAGTGAAGTCTCAGGTAAGAGAAAAAAGGGCACTGGCAGCTGGGAACCCGTGCTGGATAATGCCACAGACCACTTCCATCACAGAAAGGTGATTTGCAGGGAAGAAGATGTAATTCCAAGATCCAGAGCTGTGATGTCTTCTCACTTTCTGTGCTGCTAGGCACAAATGTGAGAAAAACAGTACATGCAGGGAAAACACTGACATACATCAATAAATTTATTCCTGCTTTTTATACACGTTTTTCTTCTTTTATAATTATTTTTTGAGCTTTTACTGTTTGATAGTTTAGACTTTGCGTTTGAATCCACTCATTATTGTGATTTCCAGCTGTTAAGAACATCTAACAGGTTTTTGTTTTGTTTTGCTATTGTTGTATATTAAGGGCTTTTAGGCAGGAAGTGGTGGCAGTGCAGGCCTTTAATCCCAGCACTCCGGAGGCAAAACAAGGTGAATCTCTGGTCTACAAAGAGAGCTCCAGGGCAGGTAGGGCTGCACAGTAGAAACCCTGTCTTGAAAAGGAAAAAAAAAAAAAAAAAAAAAAAAAGGCAGGGCGGGGTAATGTCACCTCGAAGGCCAGCCCACGCCGAATAAAGGCCACCTTGTTTCAGAGAATGTATGGATTTGGCGTAGTATCATTATTTTATGAATATCCTATTTTGAAGCTTTTCATGACATGTCTTTACACATTTCCCTCTTGCACACCAGGGAAGCGTTGGGAATTAGATTGGTTTCACTCCTTAGTCTAGACTGCAGCTACTTCCTCTGAGAACACATCAGGAGCCTATTGACAAATGGCAAATTCATTTAAGCAAGCAGAGACCCGCCACAGGGAGGGACAGAGTACTGGAGTCTGACTGTCCTTGTGTCCTTGAGGTCCACAGTGACACAGTTCAAGGATAGCACTCTTGCCTGCTACAGACCGTTCATTTGACCTCAGTCCAAAGCTGATCCTGAGTTCAGTTACAGTATTTTATGCCCCTGTTCATTTCCTGTCCTACACACAAGTCAGAGTGACATATATTTTGTCGATATTTAGCTTGCTCAACAGAGTAGGCAACCTGCCTGCAGAGAAGACATTTTCCTAAAGCGGAAGAATTTCCCACAAGCCATTGCTAGTAGAGAGGGAGGAGAGGAATTGGATGTCACAGCAGACCCAGGAATGTCGCCAACTTCAGGGTCGCTGGCGAAGGGGCAATGGCCTTTTGCTGTTCTCCGACCCAGAAATAGCAGTGAGAGTGGGAATCTGAATGGGGAAGAGAAGTGGGTGGGAAGGAACCAGAGGGCACGTGACATGAACAGGTATGTGGTGGGTGGGGCCGTGGGTCGGCATTCAGGAACGGAAGGAAGTAGGAATTCCAACACCCGCCATTCCCTCCGGGACCTAGGAAACCTCTGGCTTCTGAACCGAAGGTGCGGAGGGTACAAGTGCTGCCTGGGAGAGTCACCAGTCAGCCGCGCAGTGGCGGGAGTTGCAATCCGACGGCCCTGGAACGTCCCAGGTCGGTCAGAGGAGCTGCGGGGCTGGGTACCCTGAGGGAACGTGTGATCAGTTTCTCTGCTGGAAGCTGGGAAGCTGGCTTTGAAACCGCCGTGGATGTCTTAGCCTTGTTGCTAAATTTTGCATCGTGTGAACGGGACCTTATATTGATTTTTTTTTTTTTTAATTCATGGTATGGTTGCCGGTATATTTACAGAGCAGCAGTCGGGAGGACTTACATTATTATCTCTTTGCCATTGTAGCAGTTGCAGGCCCCTGGAATTTAAGTTCAACCATGCGTTCTACTTTACTACTTTCCTAATCAAGAGAGTGGCTTTTTCCCCTGGGGACTAGGTATCCCCAGAAAACGTTTTAGATATTAGTCCATTACAGATTTGAGTGAACCAGAAAATATATTTTAGCAGGCTTTAAACATTAACATTTACTAAGCAAACTTTGTAAAAATTATTTTATTTTACTTGGATTGGTGTTCTGCCTCCATGTATGTCCGGTGTGAGGGTGTCTGATCCCCTGTAACTAGAATTACAGACAGTTATGAAGTGCCATGTGGGTGTTGGGATTCGAACCCACATTCTTTGGAAGAGCAGCCAGTGCTCTTAACCGCTGAGTCATCGCCCCAGCCCCCTAAGCAAACTTTTAAGTTCCCATTTATTTTCCATCTGAGATGTAAGCACGCTAGCATATAAGTGAGGAAATATGTTTCCATATGTTTAATTCTGTATGGATACTATGAGAAGATATCAGGACACACTATTTTTTATGGCTATAAAACATTAGATTAGGACAAAATTAGAAGCATCTCAAATGTTTGTCATCACTCAAGTATATGAGAAAAATTTTCTCTTCCTGTTCTAAGAAAAGCATGTTTCCCATGGTCTCATGGCCAAGTTGGCATGGTGTTGTTTGGTTTTGGCTTAGTTTTGTTGAATAGGCATCTCAATTCTGCCCTGTCTGGCTAAGAAGTCACTGTTATATACCAGCTTGGTTTCACATGGGATATCTGCCTGTTTCTACCTTCTGAGTGCTGGGTTAAAACAAAAACACAGATGGCTCGCACACTCCTCTAACTTTGTTTTTTAATTTCAGGACTTGTTGGTCAGTACTATGACTGGACTTCTCTCAGTAGAAGACGGAATGCCTGGACCCTGGTCAGCTGGCTTTGTACAGAGATCGGACCTTGCGGGATTGCAGCAGCCTGGTTGCTGTGGGTGAAAATAGTTTGCTTGCAGCCACCTTTGCTCCTCAGGGTTCCTAGGAAAACTACTCGGTAACTTTGTGAGCTTTGTGTGAATGGGTGTCCTTTTGGCTGGTTTAAGGCATCTTTCCTTTTTGTTCCATGACAAATTCAGAAACTCAGTGTATAATCCTGTCGGCCCACTCATTCAGTTCCATTTCTGCCCTTGTGTTTTGATGGAGCTGTGACTAGAAGTTGTTGAACTCCGGAGATGGTGACTGGAAATGCTCCCTAAGTATTTTCAGTATTCAGACACTGCATGGACTTTGGGGACTCATTTGTGGACTCCTCTTCCTATGTTTTCTCGTTATCTACCGAGCATTGAACTGTGTCAGAAACCCAGGAGCTTTCTGAAGACTCTCTTTCCCATTGTGCAGGACTCACTGAGAAGCTAGAGCTGCTCACTTGAAGCAGAAGCAGGAGCCCTGGAAGGTGGAGAGGAAGGAGACAGAGGCAAATGTACCAGGTGTTTTGGAGGGGTTGAGTTAGGGGTGGTGAGAGGTTCCAGTGATGTTGAAAATGGAATCAGGGTGGTGGTGGCGCTGTTTAATGGCTCAGTTGATAGCCTTTCCTGCTCTGAGGAGGACATGGGTTCACTCTCAGCACCCACATGGTGGCTGACAACCATCAATAACCGCTTCCAGAGCTCTGATGCCTTTTCTGACCCCAGTGGGCACTGGATGCAAACACACAGCACTTATATACATGCTGCAGAACGCTGATATTCATCCCCCTAAATAAAAACTCTAAAGAAAAAAAATTTTAAAAAGCAAAGTGCAAATAAGACATGAGATTGGTTTTGCCACATTGTTTCTCTAGAAACGTTTTTGAAATATTCTATAAATAATCTCAAGCTTATCTTATTTTACATGTCACTGATTTTATACGTAAGAATTAATACTAGGTGAAAACATGGTTTATGTGACTGCATGTTAGTGATGAAGGCTCCATTCACTTTATATCTTTTTGTCTCTTCACTCCAATATTAAATAGTTTCCTTACTATAACTTTACCGTCTTGTCAAAGTATGGAAAATTGTGCCTTGTTTGGTTCCTGTTCTCCTAACGTTGAGGTTTTTGAATGTTCCTTTAGATTCTATTTCATTTATACTAAAATTTCCCATTTTCTATAAGAATTGCTTAGTATCTGTGTAGAATCTTAACCCATCTATATAGTCTTTGCACTGATAATCTTTTGCTTTTCTTCATGCCAACACACTGCTCATTGCTATAATTTTAATAGATTTTGAATTCTTGGTTTGATCTTCTGAAGCATCTTGAACTCTGTTTTCTCAACTTTCATTATCACTATACCTCTACCTTTTTCTGTTTTGCTGGAATATCTGATTCCTGTTTAAATTAGAAACCTCCTTGTTAATTGTGCACCCCGATATGAATGAGAACATGCTAGTGGTGTGTCACTGTTCACCTGCCATGTATGTATTCTTCTGTTTTCCATCTGTTGTCTCTGTTCACATGCATATTAGTCAGTGACTAATTCATTTTTATAAGAATGTAATGTAACTAGTCATTTCTTAGAAAACCACCTGTGTGATAGAGCTGGGTCTTACACGAATAGTTTGCTTATCTAATTGTTGAAGATGCAGTACACTGCCTTGAGTGGTGGCTGCACTAGGTTGGCTCCGCACTGACACTGTGCCTCTGACTTTTTCTGTTGCATTGTCTTCAGGATTTATTTTGTTGAAAACTAGAATGTGGTCGCTGACTAGGCAGAGAGGGGATCTTGGTGCACATTAGGTGTGGTGTGTTTTTAATGTGTACTAATTGGCAATTGTAACTACCTTTTAGCATGATCTATTCAAATACTTTGCTTCTTAGTTGAAGTGATTTTATTATTTCGTTGTGTTTTATTTCTTTATCTTATGATATCTTCTGGGTGTTAACTTGTCATAGTACAAAGAACTAGCTTCGTTTAACTATTATATTAAGCTATTTACTTAATTAACTGCTCTATAGGCTGCTTACTCATACCTTTTAATTTTTAGGGGTTCCATGCATGCTTTTTATAGGATGCCTTCTTTTTGTTAGTTTCACCGTTTCAGTTCAAACATGAAGGTCTGTGGCTCATTGTATAGTAGGAGAGATTCAGACCCAGTTTTGTATTTTTTTGTCTGCATAGATGCTTTTCCATCACTAGTGTGTGGTAGAGTTGCTTAGTTTGAAACTTGCATGTGTTATTTAGTGATGTTCACACAGGGCCATTGCTCCTGAAGTGGTAGTGCACTGAGGTGTTTCTACTTTGCTGCCACTCCCTTGTTCTGTTGGTCCTGTGGCTCTAAAGTGTCATTGAGAACCACAGCTGGGATGCTTCAGGCTCTGCTCTGTGCACTTTGGGTTGTTGTCAGTTCTTTGTGTTGCCATGTACATTGAGTTTTCTCCTATTTTTCTGAATGTCACCCTTATTCTTCTGCTTTTACTGCCTTTGTCCCCTCTTCGCCATGATCCTTGGGACTTGAACCAGGTCATATGGATTTTCTCTTCCTGACTGTGTAGGCGGCATCCACTCATTCTCTGTATGCCATCACTTACGAGTCCCTGAAATAACTATTGCCCATTGCATAAAAAGCTTCTCTGATATAGACTGAAAGCAGCACCAGGCTATGCTGTGAACAGAATTGGGGAAAAGCAGTTTGAGTATTTGTACATGAAACAAAATGCCATGGAGTGTATTTCCTCCTACGGCCTGTCACCCTCCCAGTCACAGAGGCTCTTGTCCAGGTTTTCAGTGCATCACACGTATTTACTTATCAGTAACTGGCCCAAAATTTAACCAGAAAGCATTTTATTACACCGAAAACTGGCTTCGCACTATTGCAGTGCTTTAGGAAACCAAAGGAAGTAACCATCAAGCTGTGATCCCAGAGGGAGCTTTACCATACAGTTTTGACACACACAGGATCAGCCGGTGTATCTCTAAAATCTGAACTCCAAGTCCAGTTCCCTCAGTTCCCCTGTTCCCCACATCTCAGCAATCCAGAGCGACATAGATTTTGACTGGCTATCTTAAGTTAGTTTAATAGTTTGCTGAAGAGCTCACATGCAGAAAATTTTTCTAAGTAGTAATATATGCCAGATGTCGTGTCTAGTTCTAAGGTTCAAGGAGAGGATATTGGTTGTAGATGATGCAATGGGACACCACACGGGTGCTGACCAGCCAGTTGCTGATCTGTTCTGGGAGCTCTCATTTGCTTGTGATACATCAGTAGATTAACATACAGTCTCTCGCTTGGTGATAGTATGGCACAAGTGGTCCACATTTGGGTAAGGTTATTTTTTCAAAGATTTATTTCTTTATTTTAGGTATATGAGTGATCTATCTGCATGTACGCCTGTATGCCAGGAGAGGGCATCAGATAGTTGTAAACTGAGAATTAAACTCAGGACCTCTGGAAGACCAGACAGTGCTTTTAACCTCTGAGCCATCTCCCTAGACCCCCTGGCTGAGGTTATCAATTACTTTAATTGTTCACTAGCTTACTATGCACCTTTTGTAGCTATGACTACCATCCAGGTGTCTGAACTATTTCTTAGACATTACAGACGTTTCGGTGGTTTACTATTTTCTCACCCTTATATTGTTGATATGTAAAACAATAACCGATTTAGAATGTGAGTTTTAATGGCATAATTCAAAGATTATCATATGTGAGCTTTCTCATGGAATATTGACAAGTTTTGAAGTTGAGAATTATATTTCTTGCCAGATGGTAGTGACACACACCTTTAATCTCAATACTCAGGAGGCAGAGGCAAGGCAGATCTCTGTAGTTCAAGGCCAGCCTGGTCTACATAGTGAGTTCCAGAACAGCCAAAGCTTCACAGAGAAATCCTGCCTTAACTCCCCCCTAACCAATTTGGAATCAGTTTCTGTCTGACCTGCGTTAAGCCCTGTGGTTCTCCTCTCCCTCAGCCCACCAAGGCAGGAGGAGCAGAAGGCAAGGCCTAGAGCTTGGAAAGGCGAGAGCGCGATGGAGGTCAAACACATCGGGAACCACCTCAGGGAGCTGGTTTAGCCTTACTAGCTATCTAGTCCTTGGCGAGTGATGGTGGCTTCCAGGATAGTTGCTCATAATTGGCTGAAACCAGTCACTTTAAGGATGCTTGCTTGGCATTTGGCTGCATGATCCTATCATATGAATGGGAACACAGTACCTAATTATCCTATAGGCACAGTGAGGAGGGGAGCTAGCAGGGAGCTGGGTCAAGGGCCGTATACCAAATGCGATTGGGGCATCTATGTCTAAAGACACTCTCCAGATGAAGTGACTTCATTCTATCTTTTCTGAGGACTGGGAGTTGTATGCGATGTGAAAATACAAGGAATGTTTAGGGCTTTAGATAAGGTCTAAGAAACCTGAGAGGTTGTCTGACTGGAAGGAGGCGGGGACTCCAAAGTGAGGGAGGATCTCTTGAAGGAGGTGGTCAGAAACTGTCTGAGCCTTTTTGTTAGTAGTGGGAAAGGCTTCCACCCCTCCTAACAAAGTGTCTACCAGGACCACTAAATAATAGGTATGCTTGACTGTGGGCATGTGGGTAAAATCAAGTTGCCAGTGAGTCCCAGGGAGGGAGCCCCTAACGTGGTGAGTAGAGAAAGTGGGGCTACAATACTTGGAGTTGGAGTTTGATATCTGACAGGTCTTACAGGAGGCAACAGTAGTCTGTAAGACGTTTAAGTCCTTGGAAGTAGGCTGTTGGTGGGTTTTAACAGTTAGATAAGGCCTGGCTATTAGAATGAAAGAACTGGTGTAGACAGGGCAGAGTTTGACGAGTATCAGGAAGTGAGAGAGGGTGTGTGTGGTGTAGTGTGAGGATTTCTAGTGGTGGTTGAGAGTTTAGGCCTCCATGGGCTGCAGCCTTAGCTGCCTCGTCAGCCCAATTGTTTCCTTTAGAGACTATGGAATTGTCACTCTGGTGTGACCAACAGTGGACAATTCCAATAGGTGTGGGAAGGTGGGAGGCTTTCAACATGACCATAATCTGGTCTGCATTAGTTATACATTCTCCTTTTGTTGTTAGTAATACTCACTCTTTCCAGATGGCAGCATGGGACAGGAGGATATGAAAGGCATATTTGGAGTTTGTGTAAACATTTAAGGATGGTCCCTGTGCCACTTAGAAGGCACGGTTGAGGGCTATTAATTCGGCCTGTTGATTAGTGGTATGGGCAGGGAGGGCCTGTCCCTCATCTACCTCAGTATCCAACACCGTGGCATAACCAGCTTTTTGGGCTCCTTTGTGTACAAAGGAGCTGCCATCTGTGTACCAGGTATGGATGGCTTGGGGACGTGTGCCCTTCTGTGAGGGGTGGGGCAAAAGTTCCTCCAACGTTTCAGTGCAGGAATGAGATGGGAAATAGCATTAGGCTGGAGAAGATTCGAGATATTAAGAGGTGGGCATGGTTGGAAGGTAGTGTAGAATCATCTACTAGCTCCATCTAAAGGGAGAGAACCATAGAAAGAGGTAGAGCTTGTAAGCCTGTATACGTTAAAAGGTGGGACAGGTTGTGAGAAGAAAAAAAGTGTAACGGGTGACCCAAAGGTTAGTTTTTTTTTGTCTCATGAAAAAGGATCTCAACAGCAGCTAAAGCACATATGCAAAGTGCCCATCCTTGGGTGGTGAGGTTCAATTTCTTTGACAGATGTTCTACAGGTGCAAAAGAAGGTCCAACGGCATGTCACTCCTTTTCTGTTACAGTGAGAACAGGCAGGTTAAGTCTAGGAGATGTAAAGCTGATGCCTGGAGAAGGGCTTTCCTAGGCTGGTGCCGATGAAAGGGCTTAGAAATAGGTTTGAGAAGGGGTTCATGCAAGGAGCCTTGAGCTGTCTCATACAGAGGCTGGGTGTGAAAAGAAAAGGAAGAGATCCAGGGATGTAAGTAAGAAACCAGCCATTCCTAGGAAAGGTAAAATCTCTTTAGTGTGTGTGTGTGTGTGGGGGGGGAATGCCAAGTCTCAATCAGCTACTTTCTATCTAAGGGAATGGCTTTGTGGGGTGGGGTAATTGTTAGTCCCAAATAGGAGACCTGAAGGGCAGATAATTAGACCTTAGAAGGTGAGACTCTGTAGCTATGGCTAGATATGAAATTTAGAAGAGCAATGGGGTTAGCTTTGCTAATATGTAGGGATGGGCTGCAGAAGAGAAAGTTATCTACATACTGTATAAGCTTAGAGTTAGGGAGAGATAGGAGAATAAATCAGAGGCTAAAGCCTGAGCAAACTGGTGGGGGCTGTTTTGGAATTCTTGGGGCAAGACAGTTCAGGGAAGCTGAGTGGAGAAGTGGGTATCCGAGTCAGTCCAGGTGAAGGCAAGGAGGTTTTGTGACTGGACAAGGAGGGAGATAGAAAAGACTGCACCCTTGAGATCCAGGTCTGAGAAATGGCAATCCCTCCGGGGATAGTGGAGAGGAATGGTAAGGATTAACTACAACAGGGCAGTGTTGGACCATAGCAGAGTTAAGAAGTCAGAGATCTTGAACCAGGGTTTCTTAGCTGCAAGTATAGGAATCTTAAAATAGGAGAGGAAGTGAGGCAAAGGAGTTTTTTTCTTAGGAGTTCCGATACAATAGGCTTGAGTCCCCTAAGGCTCTCAAGATTGGGTGGTTATTGGGGTGGGGTGACATACTAAGTAGAGTCTTGTAGCTAGATGACCACAAGCTGGGGGGAGGAGGGGATGTCTAGCGATAGAGGGGTTTTGGACATGGCAGATTTGGGGGTCCACCTGAGAGGCTGGCAAAGGAAACAGCTTTTCAGAGCTGGTAGGCTGTGTACCTAGGAGAAGGAAAACAGAGTCTGTAGGCAAGATTGGGGGGAACAAAGGAGATAAAGGCTCCCAGTTTAATTAGAAGGTCCCTTCCCAGTAAGGGGACAGGACAGGTTGGCATTACTAAAATGAGTGGGTTAAAGGAATGCCCCTGAAAACAATTAAGTGGTGGAGTTTGGTGGAGTTGACAAGACTGCCCCCCTAGTCTGACAATAGGGGAACAAGAAGGAGAGGTGGGCCCCTCTCCATCAAGACTGAGTGTCCAGAAGGAAGAAGATGGGGCACCCAGATACCATCATAATTACCCATAGCTCCCTATTAGAAATGGTAGTGTCGGGTCAAGGGAGCCTGGGCACATTCAATTGTCCATGGTCAGGCCTAGGATATCAGCAGGAGGGCAATCTGGGAGTGATGTATCCCTGTCATGGGAGACATGGGGGCATCCATCAGCTGAGTGTCCTTCTTGATGGCACTTTGGACAAGGTTTTTGTGACCTGTGAGGGTTTGGCCAGGCCTGGACCCAGTGACTATTTTGACCACATTTATAATGGGGACCAAGTGATCCTTGAGCTGCAGGAGGCAAGAGAGTGTGGGTAATTGCCTGGGCCGGCCGGTCAGAAGGCCTGGGGCAGCGTTTAGTATTTCTGTTTTGGGGCTTTCTCATCTCTTCCATGGGGCACCTTCAAGTCTAACGCTAAGGCTTCTGACTGTGGAGTTATGAGTCCTCTCTCCAAATTTTTAGATTCAGCCCTGATATCAGGGTAGCTCTGGGAAAAGAAATAGGTCATCAAGAGTAGTTTGCCCTCTGGATTTTCAGGGCCTAAATTAGTGTATTGTAGGAGGGTTTTTATGAGGTGCACCAGAATTGGGATGGGTTTTCTTTTTTTTTTTTTTTTTCCTTGAATGACCTCTTGGGAGTTTTTCAAAATTTATTGGCTTAAGGGCAGCCTTGTAGATAGACCAGCCAGGAGGCAGGTAGTGAATTGGTCTCTTGCTAAGATGCCTTCTGGGAGCATTAGAATCCCAGTTTTGGTCTTGGTCAGGAACTTCCTGAGCTTCGACCAGTTGCGTTGTGTTTGTCTGATAAATATCATCTGCGTGTGTCCTCGCCTCTTCCCCAGCTTCCCTACCTTCCTGAGGTTGTTGGTATGTAATGTGTGTGTGTGTGTGTGTGTGTGTGTGTGTGTGTGTGTGTGTGTGTGTATCTTGGAAAGTGAGGTTATAGGATTGAGTGATATACTGGAGTTGTCTAATGAAAGAGGAGAGTTGGCGGTATAAGAGCCAAGTGTATTTTCTATTTGAGGGAATTCAGGTAGCAAGGAAGGAATCTGGACCCTGACTAATCATCCACCCCAGCAATCGCCCCCAAATGAAGAACTGAAGCTGGTTTAAGTTGAATAGAGGGGGAAGAAGGTTTTGCTGTGGAGCACCAGAGTGGTAGGAGGATAACACTATTGGTGGAGTGAAAGTTGGTGCCAAGGTAGGATGGTTAGGGTGGCATGCTCTTGGGGTGCGGGTGAGGAAACTGAGTAGGTGGAGGAGGAGGAATAAGTTTGGGGAGAAGGCTTTTGAGGAGAGGAAGTTTGAGATGGGAACCTGTGGGTTGATTAGGAGATGAAGGAGTTTGAGAAGAACCTGTGGGCTGACGTCAGAGTAATGGGGTTTTCATCGGCAGCATCCTACATGGTGGGTGATTCTTGAGGTTCAGACTTTATAGCTAGAGGGAACTGTGTGGGAAAACAGGAAGGGCAGAGGGAAGGTTTGGAGCAAAGAATCCTTGAGAAAACGTGTGAACATAAGAGACATCCTTTCATTTACTGGATGCTTGGCAGTAATCAAACAGATCCCATATTATACTGGGATTTTATGTGCTGTTAATTGGCCATTTTGACCCATTTCCTAAGGGATAATGAGGCCATGTTTGGTTACAGAGGTATGTAAACTTAGAAGCCTTTAAGACAATTAAATGCAAGGATTTTAAATTCTCTAGAAGGCATTCTACAGGTGTGCTAGGAGGAACAGACGACTGGATGTTTGACTAGTAATCCATTAGGGCGTCCCCAGAAACGGATTGTGACACTAAAAGGCAGGTACAGACTGTTCCAGCTGCTCCCTAGCTCTGGCCAGTGAGCAAATGAGCTGTCCCGCCCCGGGGACATGGTGCACGAGGATTTGAAGTTGGAGCGGTGGCAGCATGAGAGTTGGGCTGGAGCTATATCCGACAGTCTCGCTCAATGGGGAAAGTCCTAGTTGTAAGTCAGCGAAGAGGACCAGCTGCTGTCCTGAAGACGGGTGGCGGAGGGGGGGGGGCGGTTGGGATAGCTCTGCTCCCTGGGAACCAGAGAGGGCCAGCTATCTCTCCGACCAGGGGAAGCATTTACGCTGAGTGGGAGAGAACAACTCACCAGTTGTCCAGTGTAAGGTGTGCTAGAAGCCTGAGCCAGGTGGTCAGGAAATGGATCTGCAGGCAGGTGGGCGGGTGAGTCAGTGATGGATCAGGACGATTCCAGCGCTCATTTACCGGAGCCCAGGTGTAGTGGTGCCGCTGTCAGAAGTGCCTTACCTTTCGGAGTCACCAACTATTAAAATGTATGCGGTGGGGCTGTATGGCGAAATAGAAAGCACACTTCGAGGCCGATCCACGTGAGAAGTTTTAATTAGGAGAGAGAGGGATACAGAGACACTCCAGGGAGAGAGAGCGGAACATGGGAGGAAGTTCCTTTATAAGGCGACCTGGCACATGCCTAGAAAGTACGCAGGCATTTGCACAAGGTGGACACTTGGCTTCGGGTTTCTCTGTATAGCCCTGAGACTCCCAGAACTCGTAAAATAATAATTATTACCTATGTATGGGTTTTTTTGTTTTTTGTTTTTAAATCTGTATCTATGCCTGTGCACCACATGTGCAATGCCCACAAATACCAGAAGAGGGCAGTAGATTCCCCTGGAACTAGAGTGACAGTTTTATGAGCTACCACGTGGCTGTTAGGCTAGTTGCCAGTCTTCTGGCAGAGCAACCAGTGCTCCTAACCCACTCAGCCTCACTCCAGCCTCTTTAGCTAGGTTTAAACTCTATTAAATAAGATTAGGGAGAGAGTGAACCTTTCAATTGTTAAAGTGCCAGTTTAGTACTGTACATTTTCTTCTTTGCTTGGCTAGAAACCTAGATTGACATACATATTCTTTTGTTGGTTTTTGAGACAGGGTTTCTCTGTATAGCTTTGGCTGTCCTGGAACTTGATCTGTAGACCAGGACTTGAATTCACAGCTCTGCCTGCCTCTGCTGGGATTACAGATTCATCAACGCCTGGTCAATGCATATGTTGTTTGTTGTAATGAGATGTGTTTCATTTATTCCGACTTCTACCAGGGACTTCATGACGTCTTTGTGAAGACTGGTAGATGAGAGTCTGTTCCTACTGAGATTTTAATGTCTTAGAGTTTCTATTGTAGAATTTTTTGCTGGTGTTGTGGGTGGTGGGTTAGTGGACATGCTGTTCTCCATCCCCCATGAGGATTAGTGCTTTCTGTGCTGTGCACAATGGGTTGCTTTCCAGCTCTCTGGTATTCACGCATTTATCACATGCAATGTATTCTTTCCTATGTCTTCATGTTTGATTCTTCTGCCCCTGTTTGTTTGATCATTACTGTTTTTGTTGTTGTTTTCTTTTTTGTTTTGTATTTTGAGACAGGGTTTCTCTGTGTAGCTCTGGCTGTTCTAGACTTACTTTGTAGACCAGGCTGGTCTTGAACTCACAGAAACCTGCCTGTCTCTGCCTCCTGAGTGCTGGGATTAAAGGTGTGCACCCCCACGCCTAGTTTTGATATTGTCTAAGGAAGCTCTCCAGTGAAAACCTTGTGCTAATTTGTGAGTGCCTTCAAAGGTACTTCCTTCTCTGTCAATTCTAGCAGTCATTTTTTTCTGGGTGTAAACTATGGTTGACAACTATTTTCTTTCAGAGCCTTAAATATATCATTCTGTGCTCACTGAATACTAGAATATGAATAAATATGCATTTGGATTGTATTTTCAAGCTCATATTAGTGTTAAAGAATATGAGAAGATAATTGGAAAGTGGGTGCCCTTTCTACACAGTACTTAGATGTGAGGATAAATAAGGCAGCCTCTGAGACTGTGTCCTAGGGAGGAACACCTAGGCTGCTATGCTCTCCTACAAGTCTGGAGATACACAGTCTGAGCACCAGGCAGAGTTAGCTGGAGCTTTACATACATATAAAGTTCTTCCTCAAACAAGCAATGGTGATACACAGGTGTCCAGGAACTCTGATGATCTTCCCCGGCCTGTTTACTGCTTGGGTCCTATGCTCAGGGCTCTTATGGAAGTCCCAGAGGGGCAGACAAATGGCTCTTCAGAAGCATGTGTGTATTTGAGGAAATATTCCTTCCAGGTTTGAGTGCAGAAGCCCTGGGCAGGGAACTTCATGGGGGACAGGTGAAAATATGAGTTACTCCTCATATCAACACACCGCAGGAAGCCCTCCTGCTTCTTCTCCAGGTAATTAAAAGTAGACCTTCTCAGTTGATGACAAGGACAGAATTAAGTCAAGCAACCCATCATGCACAACACAGATAGCACTATCCCTCACAGGGAATGGGGAACAGGATGACCAATAACCCACCATCCACAGCACCAGCAAAAATTTCTAGAATAGAAACTCTACGGTATAAAATGTCAATAGGAACAGGATTTCATCTCATTCCGTTCCCATGTTTAATATTGGTGAAATTGAAACCAACATCTGTCATTGGAGCAGATTGTTTTTTATGTGATTATTGATAGAGGTGACAGTACTTCTCAGCCTCACTCTTACAGGCAAGGGTTATGAAAAACGTATGCCATGTGAAAACATCCTGACTTTGCTCTTACAATTTTTATTTTGGTTCCCAAAATTCTGTTGTGCATATCTTGCTGCTGTCTGTAAGTTTTGGATAACAGCAATGATAAGCCTAACTAAGACACTTACTTTTTCTACTTGGATAATTTAAATTCGTTCTCTGTCCTTCTTGCTCTGAGTAGGTACTGATGGATTGTGTTGAGTTACTGTGGAGGGAGCAGGCACCCTTGTCTCTGTTCTGGTTAGAGCAGAATGATGCATCTGTCCTCATTCCATGTAGTGCTATGCTTAGGGTTTGGGCTCCATGTCTTCATTACCCTGAGGTCTGTTCCTTGTGTTCTCCCATTCTTCAGAGCTTCTATATTGAGCCAATGTGATGTTATCTGCAGACCTTTCATGGACCTACTAACATGATTATATTTCTTCTCTCACTGAGTCTAACTATTTTGTGCCTTGAATTGATTGGTTTGTAGGTGTTTAAATAGTCTTGCATCTTGGCATGAAATCAACTTTGCTTCCATTTCTACACTTCCTGGAGAGAATTTCTTTTTCCTGTCCATTTTGGCAACTGGTCAATGATTTTTTTTTAACCTTTGCATGTATTTATTCTCACCTGCTTTGTGTATTAAGGTGTGATTTCTAGTCTAGGTTGTCAGCTTGACTGTATCTGGAACTAAAACTCCAAAATTGAGCTTTTCTCTCTCTCTCTCTCTCTCTCTCTCTCTCTCTCTCTCTCTCTCTCTCTCTCTCTCTCTCTCTCTCTCTCTCTCTCTCTCTCTCTCTGGATTTTTGCTTAATTTGAAGTGGGAAGAGCCACTTCTACTATGGGTCTTTTGAAAACCACAACAACAATTAAAAAAAAAATCAGACCTTTAATCCAGGTCTACTCCATACCTAGCCTTCTTCTGGAAGCCTATATAAAGATATGGAAGAAAAGCTTGTTTTTTGCCTGCTTTCTCTTGTCTTGCTAGCAAGTCTATTCTTTCTCTGGCATTAGCACCTACTTTCTTGGGATTCCAGCATATACTGATGACTATCTAGCACATCCAGTCTTATCAACTGAACAACTACTGAATTCTTGGATTTTCTGTTCACAGTCAGCCATTGTTGGATTAGCTGGACTGCAGCCTGTAATTCATTCTTCCCCCCATATACACACATGTATGTATATGTATATAAACAACATATACATATATACTACAGCACATATAATATATTAGTAACAGAACTAGTAGAATTAATTATATTAAATTTACTATATTAATTCTACTAGTTCTGTTATTCTAGAGAACCCTGACTAATACAATTCTCTTTTCCTTTGTCTTCTGGTTTCTGTTGGGTAGAATTGGTGGAGCGGTTGCATTATGTCTGTTTCCTTTATCAAAGTGGAGAATTTCACATCTGTTCCTTCATATTGTAGATGTTTAATTTTTTGATGGTAGTATTAATATCTTAATTCATTTAGTTGCCTCTCTTCTGCCTTAACTCATTGAGTATCTTTTGAATTATTAGTGTAATTAACAAATATTCATATTTGATTCTGAGAGAATGTGGTATTTCATTTACCTAGATTCTCTGATCACTTTCTTGACTATTATTTAAAATTGATCATTTAAGAAATATGCACCTATCTGTTATTTCCACATGGAGCAGTTTAAATTATGAGAGATGAACATAGCTTTGTTCCTCGTCCTGACCTCATATGATCAGATGGAATGAAGTTTGTTTTAAGTTTCATCTCTTTTCCCATTGTCACTCTAAAATACTTGAGCTTTTGTTAAGTATGAAACCTCCCAAATGTCCATTACTTATCAAGAGAAATATTTGAGATGATATAAATATGATCAATGTGTGTATCTTCATGTGTAATGATGCTGTCGTTATGAAAACACTGTTTAGTAATAGTGTCTAGTTACTCAGAATGACTCCTTATTTTATGACACATGGATGAACATGAGAGATATGTGTGTGTGTGTACATATGTGTGTGTGTGTACATCTCACATACAGACACACACACACACACACACACACACACACACACACACGAGTTACCCTCTAAACATTTAATTCAATTTCACTTTCTTACCTACCATTCTTTGTATACTTCTGACCTTTGCAGCTTGTACTCCATGAAATGTCTTTTTTATTTTTCCCTGGTTATTTTTCTGTGCTCCTGGAATCTCTTTCAGATACTGTTTTCTTATTTCTGAATTATTAAGCATTTGATCATGTTTTTTTCTAACACTTCTAACATTTCAAGTTTCCCAGGAAGGTCTTTGAAATCATTTATTTTTATTTTTTATTTTTTTATTTTTTATTTTTTATTAATTTATTCTTGTTACATCTCAATGTTTATCCCATCCCTTGTATCCTCCCATTCCCCGCCCCCCATTTTCCTATTATTCCCCTCCCCTATGACTGTTCCTGAGGGGCATTACCTCCCCCTGTATATTCTCATAGGGTTTCAAGTCGCTTCTTGGCAACCTGCTGTCCTTCCTCTGAGTGCCACCAGGTCTCCCCCTCCAGGGGACATGGTCAAATGTGAGGCACCATAGTACGTGAGAAAGTCATATCCCACTCTCCTCTCAACTGTGGAGAATATCCTGACCATTGGCTAGATCTGGGAAGGGGTTTAAAGTTTACTTCCTGTATTGTCCTTGGCTGGTGCCTTAGTTTGAGCGGGACCCCTGGGCCCAAATCTGCCTATCATATTGTTCTACTTGTAGGTTTCTAGGACCCTCTGTATCCTTTTATTTTGCTATTCTCCCATGCATCTCTCATTTAGAGTCCCAATAGGACGCCCTCCCTTCTGTCTCAGTTTCCTGGTAAGTGAAGGCTTTCGTAGGACATGCCCCTTGGGCTAGTATGCAGATATAAGTGAGTATATACCATTTGATTCTTTCTGCTTCTGGGTTAACTCACTCATTATGATCATTTCTAGCTCAATCCATTTATCCACAAATTTCGGGAATCCCTTGTTTTGAATAGCTGAGTAGTATTCCATAGTGTATATCTACCACAGTTTCTTTATCCACTCTTCTACTGAGGGACACTTAGGCTGTTTCCATGTTCTGGCTATTATGAATAAGGCTGCTATGAACATGGTTGAGCAAATTTTCTTGTTGTGTGCTGGAGCATCTTCTGGGTATATTCCAAGGAGTGGAATAGCTGGGTCTTGAGGAAGCCCTATTCCCATTTTTCTGAGATAGCACCAGATAGATTTCCAAAGTGGCTGTACTAGTTTGCATTCCCACCAGCAATGAAGGAGTGTTCCTCTCTCCCTACATCCTCGCCAGCATGTGGTGTCACTTGAATTTTTGATCTTAGCCATTCTGATGGGTGAAAGATGGAATCTCAGAGTTGTTTTGATTTGCATTTCCCTGATGATTAAGGAGGTTGAGCATTTCTTTAAGTGTTTCTCAGCCATTTGATACTCCTCTGTTGAGAATTCTCTGTTTAGTTCTGAGCCCCATTTCTCAATTGGGTTATTTGGTTTGGTGATGTTTAATTTCTTGAGTTCTTTATATATTTTGGATATTAGACCTTTGTCAGATGTAGGGTTGGTGAAGATTTTTTCCCAGTCTGTGGGCTGTCGCTTTGTTCTCTTGACCGTGTCTCCTGCCTTACAGAAGCTTCTCAGCCTCATGAGGTCCCATTTATTAATGGTTGACATTAAGGCCTGGGCTGTTGGTGTTCTGTTCAGGAAGTTGTCTCCTGTGCCAATATGTTCCAGGTTCTTCCCCACTTTTTCCTCTAAGTGGCTTAGTGTCTCTGGTTTATGTTGAGGTCTTTAATCCACTTGGATTTGAGTTTTGTGCAAGGTGACAAATATGGGATTTGTTTTGATTTTTCTGTAAGGTGAGAGATAGATTTCACTTTTATGTCATGGACAATCGTTCTCCCAGCTCACAGTGTTCAAAGGGACTCTGTTTTCTTTGACATATTTGCTTTACATTATTCTGCTGTGAGTTTATTTCTGGATTCTCTTTTCAATTTTCTATGTATTTCTTTGGGTGCAGGCTCATGTTGTCTTTGTCTTTGTTCCCTGTATTTTGAAATATGATCAGGTCTTGTGATAATCTTAAGAATACTCTTTTCTTAGGCTGAATTTTGATATGTGTGATTTTCCTGCATGACTGTTCCCAGGGGTTCCTGTTGGGGAAGCTGAGAGGGCTCAAAGGAAGCATTGGATGTCTGCAGGCAGGTCTTACCTGGACCTCCAGTACCAGTATGGCCTCTGGTAGAACAGTGGGCTGTCTGGGAGGAGTATTATTATTAAAAGTGATCATAGTGCCTTTCTTTCCTACCTGTTTCTCCTTTTTATCCTTTGTCTTCTTCAAGTTTCTTTCTCTCTCGCTCTCTCTCTCTCTCTCTCTCTCTCTCTCTCTCTCTCTCTCTTCACAGTTATTTTCTTAATCTAAATAAATTCTTCCACGCTCTCCTCTCTATATGAATGTTGGCAAGACCTCTAGTATCATATTGATTTAGGGGTCTCTTTTGTGGTTTGGCATCATTCGTAACATAGTTGGATTAATGTTAGTTTTGTATTTTTGACTCCTCAATGTGGAATTGCAACGAAAGTTCCAGTCTTTGTTCCTGAGACAGAAAAAGAAGAGTGACAGAGAAAAATGGCTGCTTCTCCAGTAAATGTGCCCCAGGTCGGTGTTGTGTTTAGATTTCTTTGAAAATTGTTTTTATATTTAAACCATTTATTATTATTATTATTATTATTATTATTATTATTATTTTGCCATCAATTCTTTTACTTTTCTGCCTCTGGTAATGCTGTGATCTAAAGTGTCATTTCTGTCCGTGTGTGTGTGTGGTGTTTTTCTTCTTCTGATTTCCAGGATTAAGTCTTTAAGTCTTGACACATACACAGCACAGACTTATTCCATTGTATCGCCCTTGATTATTACTGTAGGGACATATATACTTTTCTTGGACATAAAACTGCAATTCTGAAAATTTCTATTGTATGTAAATGACAATCAAAGAAATGTATTGATTTCCATTTCCTTCAGATGATGGAGTTAATGCCTTATATATTAGTAAGGAAGTTAGGCCTCATGTGTTCACATAGGTTACAATTTAGGAATGGTCCAATCCCCAGAACAACAAGGCTTATGAAAGTAGACATGCAAATTCTTTTATCTTTTCCTTTCCTTCTTTTTTTTGTTTGTTTTTGGGTTTGGTGTTTGGTTTTTGTTTTTGTTTTTGCTTTGCTTTGCTTGTTTTAGAGACAGGGTTTCTCTGTGTAGCCTTGGCTCTCCTGGGCTCACTTGTAGACCAGGCTGACTTACTCACTGGGATCTGCCTTGCCTGCCTCTTCTACCAAGTGCTGGGATTATAGGTGTGAGCCACCACGCCCAACTTAACATGGGAAACCTTAACAACTTTTGGTGGTACTACAGGGCAATTTATTGAAAAAAGAATTAGAAGGAACAAAATGTCTTAAATCTTAGTAAATAATTCCGCACCCTAAAGAGCATGGTTGCTGGACAGAATATGTGGCTTGTTCTTGCCTTAAAACTGATCTGTCTGTGAGAAGATGTATGTTACAGTTTAGCTTATTTTCTCTTTGCTGCTGTGTTGACACCTGAATCTATTGGTTTCAGGAAAGGAGCTGCTCATATCCTTGATTCCAGTGCTCAGTGCTAAATTCTCAATAGACAGATCAGTGCTTTCTTTGTCTTTTGTTTTATTTTTCTGGCAGGGTATAATTACTGCTGACTCCACCTCTATATTGCATCATGTGGAATATACCAGTAAGTATATTCTAGAGAGCATTGACTTTGTGCTGTGTATAAGCCATCAGCTTTCAAGCATAAACTAGTGTCCCTCATAATGACTTTGCTCTCTCTTTTTTCTTTATGAGAAGGCTCCCCTACCTTATGTTTCCCTGAAGCTGTGTAATACATGTTTAGTGTTTCTGAAGAGAGCTTGAGATGGTCAAGTTTTATTTCTTTCTTTCAAAAAAAATTTTTTTAACTATGAGTATTCATATTCATGTGCTTGTGTATTTCTTGCCTGCATGGTGTTTGAGGATGACACTAAACCCTTGGCATTGTAATCAGTCTCTTTGAGCTGCCTTGTGTGTAGACAAAATTAAAATGAGTTTTTCTTCAGGAACAGCAAGTGCCTTTTACTTCTGAGCTATCCCTCCAGCCCTTAGGTTTATATTTCTGGTTCATAAACTCTTGTTTTCCATTCTTTTGAAAAACAAAGGAAGATTCATCAATGATATTTATCTATGCAACCTAAAATCCTGTTAGATGATGTGGAGCTCAAATAGTGAAGAAGAGGTGGACGTCTAAGATTCAGGTTTCTTCTTCTTCTTCTTCTCCTCCTCCTCCTCCTCTCCTCCTCCTCTTCCTCTTCCTCCTCTTCTCCCTCCTCCTCCTCTTCTTCCTCCTCCTTTCTTCTTTATTGAAGACAGGGTGTCTTTCTTTCTTTCTTTCTTTCTTTCTTTCTTTCTTTCTTTCTTCCTTCCTTCCTTTCTCTTTTTCTTATTTTTTTTCTGCAATTGAGCCAATATCATGAGCAGAATATGTTCATATGTTCAGAATTGATGAAGACTTAGTATAATTTTCACTTAACTTAATTTCAATTACAGAGAGTCTTTCTCCATCATCTGAATGATTTTTTACACAAGCCATCTATTTACAGACATTTTTCTAACTTTTCTGCAATGAAACTCCATATGGAATTTCTGAAATTGTTATTCACCTGTATCAGCTATGTGGATTTTTAGAAAAATTTAGATAATATTAACATTGTCTATATTTGATCCTATTTTTTTTTTTGTTTGGAACATTGGTTGTATGCAGTGATGTTTTATAATCCTTACTGTTAAGAAAGAAAGAAAGAAAGAAAGAAAAAGAAAGAAAGAAAGAAAAAGAAAGAATGAAAGAAAAAGAAAGAATGAAACTGCCTGACTTTTGACTCATCCATGAATTCTGCATTCCATATTTGTTCTGGAAAATGTTTAGCCCTGCCATGGGCCTCACCATCTGAACTGAGCGTTTTAGTCAGATGAGGCCCAGCTGCAGACAGGATTGATCTATTCCATATTTGAGCAAGATTGACAGTTGTAGAATTTGGAAGCACAGTTTTGCTCATCATAACTTTTCCACCCGAGAGGAGACACTGTGATCCTATTTGATATCAATACAGCTTTTGTAGAATTACATTTCTACATATAGACCTCAAATATGTATTTGATATTCGTTACAAGCTTGCTGGCTGTGAGAGTATAAAGTCACGCTGTTTTTACAGAGATGGGAAATATAATATAGAGCATGACTGTTCTGGAAAGTTGCCTCTTTTTTTGGTTTTGTTTTGTTTTTCTTCTGTTTTTTGAGACAGGGTTTCTCTGTAGCCCTGGCTGTCCTGGAACTTGGTCTGTAGACCAGGGTGGCCTCAGACTCACAAAGACCTGCCTGCTAAGTTGCTGGGATTAACTTTCACTCTTATTTTATTTTATGTGTGTGAGTATATTTGCTTTGAATGCTATGCTTGCCGAATTCAGAAGAGAGCATTGGATCTGGTGGGACTGAAGTGAGAGCCTGTTGTCCCTAATTCTCTGGGTCTCTTGTACCTAGGAAAACACCTTTTTTTTTTCTCTACAGCAGCACATGGTAAATGGGTACTTTTCCATCACAGGGTCTGTTGACATTCAGGGATGTGACTGTGGACCTCTCCCAGGAGGAGTGGGAATGCCTGGACTCCGCTCAGAAGGCTTTGTACATGGATGTGATGTTGGAGAATTACAGCAATCTAGTCTTTGTAGGTAAGAAGACTCTTTTTCTAGAATTCCTGACTCAGCCTTTGTATTTACCTACCTTGTATGTATGTAAACTCCAGAAAGAAGGGAAGTTCTAATAATGAGCATAAATTTTTCATGGTGCTTCTTTTACATTGTTTTCTTCATTTTCAGCAAGAGTGGCCAATGCTGTATATTCTGTGCAGTCTCTCCAGTCTTCTTATGTAGTTGTTATAGAAAACTGTAAAGTTCAAATACAATTACATATTCAGACTAAGGAAATGCATTGTAATACACTTATTAATTGGACTATTTTGATTTTACTATTGAATTAAACTAGTCATCTATTTCTTTTAAAAAATTGAGACTTTTAAAATAAAGAGCTCTTGGCAGTAAGCATGATGTTGTTTTTGTTTGTTTGTTTGTTTGTTTTGACATACGGTCTCCATAATCCTGGCACAGCATGATTTTAATCTTAGCACTAGGGATGTGGAAGCAAGAGGATTTGGTACGTTGATGAGATCTTGGTTTACATAGCATGTTCCTAGCCAAGGTACGCTACGTAAAAGACTGTTTCAAAAATAGAAACATCAAGAAAATAAAGAAACATCCTTCATGTCACTCTTCAGAGAGCTGCTGTCTCAAAGTTCATAATTGCTTGATCATCCATTTATCCAACCTCCTGAAAGGTAAGTAGTTTAGATAAGAATGAGAAAGCAATAGCGTTAGGCCTTTGGATTGTTAAGAGATGAGAGTGGAGCTTCTCTTGAGCATCCATTTAATTATAATGAAACATAAAAAGCCTCTGCTACCACTCTATTCCTAAGAATTGCTATTTTACTTGTCTTAGAGAACTTAAGAAAACATCAGCTATTGAATCTGTTACTCATGAATCAATCCATATTATCCCTAATTGTGCTAACTTTCCAGAGAACCATCGTGTATGTGGAAAATATGAAAAATTCCTCTGTCAAGGCTCAAAGCACTTTGTCCATCAGCATGTGAACATCCAAGAGGAGTCTTATAAATGTAATGAACTTGGTAGAATAATTTATGAGTCCTCCCAGTGTACACCTTATGACACAAGTGTTACTGCAGGAAGCTATAATCAGTACAGAACTGGCAAATGCAACGATACCTCTATTGAGTCATCAACCATAAACAGACCTAAAAGTAGGGACTCTAGAGAAGAACCTTGCAAGTTTAAAGACTGTGTAAACTGTTCACATCTGTTTCCCATCATCAGTCAAAATCATAGAATCTACCCAACCCTAAATATACACCAGACAAATTCTGGAGAGAAACTCAAGAAATGTAAAGCCAGTGGCAAGTGTTTTTATCAGTTGTATCAAGTTAAATATCATTTTGAAACCTATACAGGAGAGAGACCTTACAAATGCAATGACTGTCACAAATGTTTTAGCCAGCTCACACACCTAAGAAGCCATCAGACAATTCATACAGGGGAGAAACATTATAAATGTAATGAATGTGGCAAAATCTTCAGCCGAGTGGCATACCTAAGACCCCATCAGAGAATTCACACAGGAGAAAAACCTTACAAATGCAGTGAATGTGATAAATGCTTCATCCAGAAAGCCCAACTTACAATACATCAGAGAATTCATACAGGAGAAAAACCTTATACATGCAGTGAATGTGAGAAATCTTTTACGTGTTGCTCAGGCCTTAGAAAACATCAGAAAATTCATACAGGAGAGAAACCTTACAGATGTAGTGAATGTGAGAAATCCTTTACCAGTGGCTCAGATCTTAGAAGACATCAGAAAATTCATACTGGAGAGAAACCTTACAAATGCAGTGAATGTGGCAAATGCTTTATTCAGAATGTCCAACTTAGAATACATCAGAGAATTCACACAGGAGAGGAACCTTACAAATGCAGCGAATGTGTTAAAGTCTTTACCCACCTCTCAGGTCTAAGAAAACATCAGAAAATTCATAGTAGGGAAGGAAAGTCTCCATTAGTAAATAATGTGGCATGTGTTTTATCCAAGGTCTGCCTTTAGGAACTATTGCAGGCTCCATAGCAGAGCATCATAAACACAAGAAACTTCCGAAATCCTGTAATTAATGTTCAAATCATAGGAAACATCAAGAGTTTATATTGAGGAAAAATTATTAAAATGTGACAATGTGCAAAAATTTTCAGTAAAACCTTCTACTTTTTCAACCTCAAATACTTCCTCAAGAGTGTGGTGTTCTATAGCATTTTCCTGGAGACCGAAACATTCCATCCTGAAGAGAAGCTGATTAAGACAGGAAATAAAAAACCCAAAATGGTTTCAAGAAGTCCCTGAAACGGAAAGGCTTCCCTCTGCTCAACTTCTATGAAGAAACTCAGATAAGTCATGCTATTTTGAAGAGCCTTTGTCAAACTGAAGAATCAAGTAAGATGCCCTTTAACCAGTAGCTATGCCCGCTTGTGGATAGCGTACTTCATGTTCTAGTGTTGATACGTTGTATTCTCTGCTGGGTTGGACTTTCCTAATGGCAACTGTTTCTGAGTCTGTGTTGCTCCCGTAAGCACCACTTTCTCCATATTTCTGTAAGTGACTTGAATAAAGCTCATTGATTCAACAAGATGGACTTCAGTGGCATGCATGCTTTGTTATCAGTTCCCATTTTTGATGAGTAGATGCATATATATGTTATGTCTCCTTAGAAAAAGTCTCTCATATAACATGTTCTGGACCTGTTAATTGTTCCTCCTACCTTATTGAAATCTAGAAAACGTTAAAGGGAAAGCATTTGGCTAACAAATGTAGGGAAGATTATGCTCACTTTTCCTGGCTTACTGCCATAGTAACACTTGTATTTTTTCCAAAGGGCTTAACATAGACAGAATGTAGAGACATAGGGAGCCAAAGACTGCTCTCTTTCTTGCATTCATAGAGGAGAGAGTAAATTTTATACAGGAGGACAAATAAAAACTCTCAGTGACAGACATCATTCAAACTGGGCTTTGTCCATGCATGGCTTTGAACTTATGCTTAGAACCCATATTCAGTCAGAGACCAATGAGCCTTCACACACTGCTGCCTGTGAACAGACACTGGGTGTCATGCCCTTCTGTGCCTTAGAGATTTCACTCTGTGATCCTCAACAAGTGAATTGAATTTCAGTTCTTCTTATTGAATCCTTTCCATGACACTAATATTTAGACATATCAGAGAAATCATCATGAAATAAAACTTATGAAAATGTATTAATGACATACTCAACTTAACCTAATGTTTGAATCTATTCATACAAGTATCAAGAAACTGAAGCTTCAAAGAGATAACCTGTGAACAAGGCAACATGTACATATTTACGTAGAAATTAGTGTTAGTGGTTGCTTTTAAATTGTGTCTGTTTCTTGCTTAACCTAGCTAGCACCCAAATAATTGAGACTGGACTGTTATATTTATTTGATAAGCTTTATGGCACAGAGCTGAGCAATATTAATCTATTTTAACCCTCTGAGCTAATCTGGATTCCTCCCAACAAATCCCCTTGATACTTGCTTTTATGGCTTTCTATGCTCCAGCTGCTCTCACATGATGTCTCCTGGACCTCTCCTCATGGCTGAATCCCCATTTCTGTTCTCTCTCCTCCTCCTCTGGCTGGCAGAAATCCAGCCCTATCTTTCTCCTGCTTAATCACTGGCTCTTAAGCTTCTTTATTGACTTATCAGAGAACAGTTGGGGAGCAATGTCTATACAACATACAGGAGAGTCTCAGAATAAAGATTGCAGCTAAATATGGGGGGCCAGAAATCAGCATTTGAATATTCAGTATACAATTACGTTATACCTTCAGCACAGAATTCCTCAAGGGTGTTGTAGAAGATCATTATGAAGTACTGAAAAAAGCTGGGGAAGTAGTATAATCCCAAAGCAACCTTTTGGAATATTGATAGTTGGGGTGTCTATTCTTGGTTTTCACCTTGACTAATTACCTAAATACCTGCAATTAACTAAAACTTAAGGATGGAGGGCCACACCTGTGAGAGCTTTTTCTTTTAAGCCCTTTGAAAAAGACCAAGTGTTACTCTGGCAGTAAGCCAGGAAAAGTGAGCACAATCTTCCCTACATTAGGTGGCCAAATGCTTTCTCTTTAATATTTTCTAGTTTTCAATAAGGACATGTTTTGTTCTTACTGTCTGAGGGCTGGCTTCAAGGGTCACAGCAGCTTAGAGCTGCAGCCATTGCAGCTCACTGCCTGCTGCTGTTACAAATCCAAACTCTATTAGCAAACTATCCTTAATGTGTCTTGTGCCAGCAGTGACCCAAACAAAACTCATGCTGTGCAACAAATGCATATGAGCTTTCTTTTTTGCCTTAAGGATGAATGTCCTTCCCTGTGGTGCAGATGTGCTGATGGCCGTTCCTCTGTGCTAAAGGACAATCCTCAATATTTGTAATAAACCTTGTTGCAGATTCTGGAAAATCCAGGCAAATCATGGTGTTAGTGACCAATATCTACATGTGGAATGGCTGGATGTCTTCAATTAAATGTTTGTGGAAGAGGATATATAGACAGTTGAGGAAATTTGCACTATTACTATAATAGTTATAACTGCTTAATAGCATTCACCTCAACTACTTAGATTTCACCTTGTTTGTACATGATGACAAGTTACCTCTGGGTCTCTGTGTCGGCTCAATTTTCTTAGCAAATATATTTTATTATGAACTTATTAAGTGAGAGTACCTCACTTATAACCCGACTAACCTTAACAATAGGAAAGAATGGTTAAAGAATACAATAATGAAACCGTAAGTATATCAGTTCTGAGGAACGATTCTCCTGGCATAATCAGCAGGATTTCTTCTGCTGTAACCTGAAGCAACTAGAACCTGGAACCTCAGCGGGAGCCTGGAGCCTCAAAGCCTTTCTTCGACCAGTTCTCTCTAGGACTGTCTTCATGTGGAGTGATGAACAACCAAAACTATCCCAAGTCTCCAACGGTTCTGCCTCTTGTTTTTGGCTCACATTTTTATCTCTTCTCAGAATTTGTTCAAGGATGTTTTTCAGCTGGTTAATAACCAATCTCCCCCCACACCATGGTTTGACTTCTAAGGGGATAAACATCACCTGCTCTCTCACAAGTCCTTTTCTCATCCCCCACTTGTGATCTAAACAAAAAACATGTTTATCTGTCCCTCATCTCCCCATTTCTATTAAATAAAATAAGCTATATAAATTTCTATATGATAGAGATGGAATGCCTCTCCTGATTACATGTGCTGTATTTAAAGAGCTTCAAGTCTGCATAGGGGAATTTTGTTTTAATAAATAAAAACAAATATGTTTAATGTTTATATGTAGAAACTCAATGAAAAACATATTTAATCTACCTGGCTGAACATTTTTCACTTTATTTTACAATATGTGAAGTAATGACCAATTGTGTGTCTAATTTTTAAAAATCATTTCTATTTATTTCTTTTATATACATTGGTGTTTGCCTGCATGTATATCTATGTGAGGGTGTCAGGTCCACTGAAACTGGAGTTACAGACAGTTGCCATGTGGGTACTGGGAATTGAACCAGGGTACTGTGGAAGTACAGGCAGTGCTCTTAACCTCTGACTCATCTCTTAACCACCCTGAATATCTGATTTTAACCCACTTGGTAAAACTACAGTGGTTTCCCTTGGAATCCTTTTCAGGAGCACTTAAACCTCATAAAATTTGCATGGTTTTATTTAAAAATTTTGATTGGCATTTCAGGCAGTATAAATATAGCAGAAACTATATGGTACATTTTACTCTTCATTTATAGATACTTTGGCTATCTTTATTTAAAAATCTTTAGGCAGTACTTTTCTCACTAAGTTTCTGCATGTACTTACCTGTGTGGTCCAACTGAACACACAGATTTGGATTTTCTTTGTGTGAAGAAATGTTTGAATGTATTAGACTATGGGTAAATTTTAGGTGCAAGGCACCAAAAGGACAAAGCGTGTCTTGTGTGTATATACTAAAACATACATATTAAAAGAATGACCGAAAGACATAAGTTAACCGTAGGTGTCATGGTACCATCTCAGCTATTGTTGTATAGCTGTGGAGAGACACCTCCACAACCAAGGCAAAAGAGCACTAATTGAGGCTTTGCTTTTAGTTTCAAAAGAATAAGCTATCATCATAATTCCAGTGATTGGGGCAGCACACATACAGCAGTGGTACTGGAGATGTAAAGCTGAGAGCTTTACATTCTGATCCTGTAGGCAGAGAGGGTGATGCTTAGCCTGCCACGGCCTTTTGGATCCAGAGTCTCACGGTCTGAACACGAAGCACAGCTAGCTCGAGCTTATCTACTGTATATAGTTTATATCCAAACAAGTGGTCATGACCACAACTGATGGGTGTCTGAGACCTCTCTTCTGCCAGTCCTGTTGTCTGCCTGGACCATGTGCTGTTGGGCCTTTGAATGCAAGACATGGTGGTGCAAAAGAGCACGTCTGATTAGAACCATGTGTATGTTTGATGAAATTTCCATTCTAGATTTTAAAGCTCTAGACAGGAGACTTCATGCAAAAGGTAGAAAGTAGAAACATGTAAAGCATGGGTTATTCCTCACCTGAGTATCACCTCTTGCCTGGTCGCCATGACATGAAAAATGTTCTCCTCTCAATTGAGGACATGGACAGAATTATGTCACAAGACACATTCTATCACTTAAGTGGGAGATTTTTATGTTACTGGTAGTGGTAACAATAGTACTCAGCCTGATTATAGTCACAGACAAGGACCATGAGGTGATGTGCCAGGTGAAAATGTCCTGATATTCCTTTTATTATTTTTTTAAATTTTATTTTATTAATTTATTCATATTACATCTCAATAGTTACCCCATCCCTTGTATCCTCCCATTCCACCCTCCCTCCTGTTTTCCCCTTACTCCCCTCCTCTATGACTGTGACTGAGGGAGACTTCCTCCCCCTGCATATGCTCATAGGGTATCAAGTCTCTTCTTGGTAACCTGCTATCCTTCCTCTGAGTGCCACCAGGCCTCCCCCTCCAGGAGACATGGTCAAAGATATTCATTTAAAAAATTCAGGCATACTGGGCAGCGCACTAGAGCTGACCCTGGTGGCGTGTAATGTCAGTGGTAAGGTTAGTGTTAGGTGGGTGACGGTGGTGGTGGGTAAATGTGTGTGTGTGAGAGAGAAACAGAGGCAGACTGCCCCAAGGGTGTGAGCTTGGGAGAGCTTTTACCACCCCCACCACCCCTACCTCATCTGTCCTCTCTCTCTCCTTGTCCCTCGTGGGCCCTGCTCCTTGCCAGCTGCAGCAGTGAGGAAGCGAGCTGGGGCAGTGTTGAAGAGCCTGCTCTGGTGGTGCGGGTGCTTGAGATCTGGCTAGCTGAACAACTCAGCCACCCAGGCCCTGATCAATGGCTTTGAGTTGGCCCACACCAACATCTACCCAAACTCTGAACTACTGGAGCTTGTGAAGGGGCTGTTCCTGCAGATCCAAAGCTGTAAGATCTCCATGGCACAGAGCAACAAGAGAATATATAAGAGAAGTTCCGGTGAGGGTCTAATATTGATTGATAGAATAGCAGAAGCTAGAGGCTTGAACCAGACCAATGATTCATTGCAAGTAAAGATGTGTGGACCAAAGAGTACACTCTGTGGGACACTGGTACACCACCGCTTCCATGACAAGATTTTTTTGTTGTTATTTTTTTCTTTTGGGGTGGAGTTGCAAGGGCAGAGGGCAAATAGAAATGGATGGAGAGATGAGTGGGGTTGTAGTGCATCATGTGGAATTCACGAAGAATCAATAAAACATTTATAAAAATCAGACATAGCTGTGTCTATTTTTCCTAAACTTCATGATGTTGACCATGAATCTCCTATGCATGTAACTTTAAGTATTGTAAATTCATGGCAGGATCATATTTTACATTTACTGATGGAAACTGTAGCTGTGTGATTGTTGACAAGCACTCCATGGGTCAGGTGTATACAATGCACATGTTAGACACAATGGATGAGGTGTGTACAGTGCACATGATAGACACTGACATTGAAGGAAATTAAGTACTTTAATGTAGCACTGTCCAATGGGGTATATATTAAAATGACACAGCAATATGTCCAGTCTTAAAATAAGCTGTATTTCTTAATTTAAGCTAAGACAGCATGGACATTGAACTCTTGGAAAAACCATGAAATGTAGGATTATATTAAACTTAATATGACTGAGATAAAACTGAAAATGCTGTGTTATCCTGAGTCATGAAGAAGCAGGATGTAGAAAACTTAGGTCCCATTATATACGCAGTTATGATAAGCCAGCACATAGTAGCATTTTTGTATTAATAGTGTAGGTGATAATGTCAAGTTTTAATATCAAGACATTGTCATATATATGTTACAATGAATATAACTCTGAAATTCTTGATATATTAATTACCCCAAATCAATCAGTAGGTATTGTGTTTTTTGTTTGTTGTTTCCTTGACAGCGTAGGCTCTTTACCTTACTAGCCTGGAACTTTCTATGCATTCCAGGCTAGCTTTAAATTCACGAAGATCCACCTGACTCAGTTTTCAAAGTGCTGGAGTTAAAGGCATATGCCCAGCTGACATGTAGCTTTAAAATATCATTAAAGCTCCTAAATTATATGCAATTTAAAACAATAATTTGTTTAGAATTTCAAAATATTTAGAAACTATGGAACTTCAACTGTCCCTAGACCTAGCCTTACCTCCTTAGCATCCTCCTAATCTGCTCCTTCCCCATTTTTAAATGTAAAAGAACTTCAAGTTCAGTTTATGTTATCTACGTACTTATAAGTATCTGCTCATATACTGGAACATGGTGAAACACCTAGGAGCCACACCTTTAAAGAAAACAAACTCTTCCTTCCCCAGAAAGCTCTGCACAGTTCCTTAGGTAGGAATAAGGGCTCATAAAGCCCTTTGCATATCATACTAGCATGTTGGCTGGCTGAAAATAGTATTGCAGCTATAGCTGCTGTGAGGTTATGTGGATAATGATCTTGCCATATTCAAATGAGACTGTTTTACTCTGAATTTGGCCCTTGAATTGTTCTCCCTGTTCTCTGGGTCTTGTAGTCTCTCCATCACCTCTTTGGTGGTGATCCCCAAGCACTGGGGAGGGTGTGATGGAGATGCTTCATTTCTGGTTGAGCACTCCTCAGTCTAGCATTCTCTGTACATTGGCACTTGGGATTTTCTGCATTAGCTACCATGGACTAACTGCACAAAGAACCTTCTCTGCTAATGTCTGAGAGCTGCCCAAACATGATACAGATACAAAAGAGAGGGTAATAGGTTCACCCTTGGGGCCTGTGAGCTCCCTGCTCATGGTTTTTCAGCCACATTGTCAGTACCAGGAATGTTTTTCCTCCTGTGTACTTGGGCCTTTAATGTGATATGTGTTGTTGCTCCCATAATATTTATAACACTATTGTATCTATAGATATATCAAGTTCTGCTTTTCATTTTTGTGGTTCTGGGCTTTCCTGTATGGGTAACATGGTTGAAGTGCATTGTCCTTTTATTGAGATGGATCTTGCTGTAGTGCGTAGTGAAATATCCAATTTCAGCTTCTGAAATAAGTAGGAATATGAATGTGTGCAGTCTAACACTGGTGTTACTTCAGTATACAAGGTTAAGAGGACGGGAAAGGTTAACCAGAAAAACGTTCTGAGAGAGCCATGGAAACTTGTGATTCTGTAATGAGTAAGTATGACATTTGAGGTATTTGAATAAATTACCTTGCGTAGGTAGTTAATCATGCTCCCTGAGACCATAGGTATAATGTTTGGGGAATCTGCCAGATTGTGGAGGTTTAAATGGGCATGGCTCCCATTGATTAATGTGTTGAATATGTGGACATAGGGAGTGACATTGTTAGGAAGTGTTGCCTTGTGAGAGGAAGTATGTCACTGTGGAGGTGGGTTTTGAGGTCTTATATGCTCAAGCTATGCCCGATGTAGTACATAGTTTCCTTCTGCCTGTGGATCAAAATGTAGAACTCTCATCTCCTGCACACCATCATGTTTTCTGCCATAATAACAATGGACTAAATCTCTGAATTGGTAAGAGCCTCCAAGGAAATGTTGTCCTTTATAAGAGTTGCTGTAGTCATGGCGTCTCTTCACAGCAATAAAACCCTAACTAAGACACAGATGTTGTTGGCCAGGGAGGCCACAGACATATATTTAATGGTGAAAGCTATTGTTATTTCTCCTGGTTGCCTGGCAGAGCAAGAAGTTAAAAAACCTACTGCTGCCAGACGGTCATGTGGGCCTGTAATCTCAGCACTCAGGGAGGCAGAGGCAGGCAGATCTCTGTGAGTTCAAGGCCAGCCCAGTCTACAAACTAAATCCAGGCTCATGGTTTTTCAACCTTGTCTTGAAAAACAAAAAACAAAACAAAACCCCAAACCAAACAAGCAAGCAAACAAACAAAACAAAACCCCAAACCAAGCAAACAAGCAAGCAAGCAAACAAAACAAAAAGGCCCAACAACCTGTTGCTGAGGGAATCATGGCATTCTTGTTGCAAGACAAAGAACATTCAAGGTACACTTGTCCTGGAATCTGTTGCAGGATATTTGATCCCATTGTGAACCCTGAGATTGTGAATAGTAAGAAGCCATCTCTAGCTGTGGAATGGCTCAGGCCTAGCATAACACTTTTGATCCAAGAACTTTCTGTTTATTGTAAACAGGTGGGTGTGGTGTGGCTCAGCCCTAGCACACCTTTAATCCAAGAGTTTTCTGCAAACAATAGCTAAATAAAATTAACCCTAGGTTAAGAGGAGAAGCAAGAAACCAGCTGGCAGGGATTAAGTAGAAAGAAGGAATTTTGAGAGAAGAATATTCAAGACAGTGGAAAGAAGAAGGAGAATTCTATCCTTTGGGCTTTTGGCTCTTTGGCTTTTTCCCTCTGGGACATGAGCTGAGTAGGAAGGTCAGCTGGGTGCTTTCTCTGCCTCTCTGAGTTAGCACATTTTCACTCCAACATCTGGCTCCTGAGTCTTAATTGGTAAATTCGAACAATTTGGATGTTCATTCTTAAAAAAAAAAAAAGCTTCTCCCTTGCTTGTGAGTTTTCATATTATCTGAAAGTGTTAAGCAAAATGCTGGAAAAGAAGAATTATTCATAGTCTCACCCAGCTGAGGACACTGCCTGCCACAATACTGACTGCCAGAAAAAATGTGACACTTGTACTCTTGTCTCTAGGATTGTGGAGACACCATCTCATTACTCATTGGATTTATATCATGACCATTCATGGATGGCTCTGTTAACTGAGTCAAATGCATGTCAGTAGGGAGGTCATGGATTCTATATATGGAAATGCTATTTTTAAAAGTGGGCTCAATAGCCAAAATCAAAGTAAATGGAGAGATACTCAAGGAAATTCCTCTAAAATCGGGAACAAGGCAAGGCTGCCCACTCTCTCCATATCTCTTCAATATAGTACTCGAAGTTCTAGCCAGAGCAATAAGACAACAAAAGGAGATCAAGGGTATCCAAATGGGAAAGGAGGAAGTCAAATTATCCCTCTTTGCAGATGATATGATAGTGTACATAAGTGACCCTCAAAACTCCACCAGAGAACTCCTACAGCTGATAAACACCTTCAGCAAATTGGCTGGATACAAAATTAACTCAAAAAAGTCTGTAGCCTTCCTATACACAAATGACAAGCTTGCAGAGGAAGAAATTAGGAAAACCACACCCTTCACATTAGCCACAAGCAATATAAAATATCTAGGAGTTACCCTAACTAAGCAAGTGAAGGACTTGTATGAAAAAAATTTCAAAACTCTGAAGAAAGAGATTGAAGATGACCTGAGAAGATGGCATGATCTTCCTTGGTCATGGATCGGGAGAATTAACATAGTAAAAATGGCCATCCTACCAAAAGCAATCTACAGATTCAATGCAATCCCTATCAAAATACCTACACAATTTTTTAAAGACATTGAAAGTTCAATTCTGAACTTCATATGGAAAAACAAAAAACCCAGAATAGCTAAAACAATCTTGTACAATAAAAGGTGCTCCGGAGGAATCGCTATACCTGATCTCAAACTGTACTATAAAGCAATAGTAATTAAAACAGCATGGTACTGGCACAGCAACAGGCTGGTTGATCAGTGGAATCGAATCGAAGACCCAGATATGAATCCACACACATATGGTCACTTGATTGTTGACAAAGAAGCCAAATCCATTCAATGGAAAAAGGATAGCATCTTCAACAAATGGTGCTGGTCTAACTGGAGGTCTATGTGTAAAAAAATGAAACTGGACCCATATTTGTCACCTTGCACAAAACTCAAATCCAAGTGGATTAAAGACCTCAACATAAGCCAGAGACACTAAGCCACATAGAAGAAAAAGTGGGAAAGAGCCTGGAACATATTGGCACAGGAGACAACTTCCTGAACAGAACACCAATGGCTCAGGCCTTAATGTCAACCATTAATAAATGGGACCTCATGAGGCTGAGAAGCTTCTGTAAGGCAGGAGACACTGTCAAGAGAACAAAGCGACAGCCTACAGACTGGGAAAAAATCTTCACCAACCCTACATCTGACAAAGGTCTAATATCCAAAATATATAAAGAACTCAAGAAATTAAACACCACCAAACCAAATAACCCATTTGAGAAATGGGGCTTGGAACTAAACAGAGAATTCTCAACAGAGGAGTATCAAATGGCTGAGAAACACTTAAAGAAATGCTCAACCTCCTTAATCATCAGGGAAATGCAAATCAAAACAACTCTGAGATTCCATCTTACACCCATCAGAATGGCTAAGATCAAAAACTCAACCGACACCACATGCTGGCGAGGATGTGGGGAGAGAGGAACACTCCTTCATTGCTGGTGGGAATGCAAACTAGTACAGCCACTTTGGAAATCTATCTGGTGCTACCTCAGAAAAATGGGAATAGGGCTTCCTCAAGACCCAGCTATTCCACTCCTTGGAATATACCCAGAAGATGCTCCAGCACACAACAAGAAAATTTGCTCAACCATGTTCATAGCAGCCTTATTCATAATAGCCAGAACATGGAAACAGCCTAAGTGTCCCTCAGTAGAAGAGTGAATAAAGAAACTGTAGTACATATACACTATGGAATACTACTCAGGTATTAAAAACAAGGAATTCCCAAAATTTGTGGATAAATGGATTGAGCTAGAAATGATCATAATGAGTGAGTTAACCCAGAAGCAGAAAGAATCAAATGGTATATACTCACTTATATCTGCATACTAGCCCAAGGGGCATGTCCCACGAAAGCCTTCACTTACCAGGAAACTGAGACAGAGGGGAAGGCATCCTATTGGGACTCTAAATGAGAGACGCATGGGAGAATAGCAAAATAAAAGGATACAGATGGTCCTAGAAATCTACAAGTAGAACAATATGATAGGCAGATTTGGGCCCAGGGGTCCCGCTCAAACTAAGGCACCAGCCAAGGACAATACAGGAAGTAAACTTTAAACCCCTTCCCAGATCTAGCCAATGGTCAGAATATTCTCCACAGTTGAGTGGAGAGTGTGATACGACTTTCTCACGTACTCTGGTGCCTCACATTTGACCATGTCCCCTGGAGGGGGAGACCTGGTGGCACTCAGAGGAAGGACAGCAAGTAGCCAAGAAGAGACTTGAAACCCTATGAGCATATACAGGGGGAGGTAATCCCCCTCAGGAACAGTCATAGGGGAGGGGAATAATGGGAAAATGGGGGGGGGGAGGAATGGGAGGATACAAGGGATGGGATAAACATTGAGATGTAACAAGAATAAATTAATAAAAAAAAACAGATGGCAAAAAAAAATAAAATAAAATAAAATAAAAGTGGGATCATTGCTATAATGCCAGGTAAAGATTTAGGTTTCTTTCCCACTGAGATTTTGTCTCATGGATTTAATCCCAGGTGATATTGCTGTGGCTGGTGGCTTGCATTCATACTGTTCTCCATTTCCTTCCAAATCTGGCTGAATGTATGAAGGGCTGTGAACTCATGATCCATTCATTCTCAGGGCATCATCTCTGAATGTCCATGTTCAAAATGCTCTACACAGGAGATTATTAAGGGATATTTCATAACATTACCAAAAATGGCATAATTACTTAACCAAGAAACATCATAAACTATCAAAGAAGTATTATGTACACCATGGTACGAGGAATAATTTCTGAAAAAGTCACACATCACAGACACAATTTTCATTCATGGTAGTGCTAGGGTCCTGGTAAGCTGCTGAAGAAAGACTCTAGACTCAGGCAATATGCAAAAGCAAAGAGCCGTTATTCTGTAGAGATTTCCAGCATGCAGGAGCAACCACTTTGACAAATGGTAACCCTGAAGGGAGTATGGGGCACAGACAGTGGTCAGCCACTCCCTCAAGTTCTGTGTCCTGCTTTACAGGCAGGACAGATAGTAGGTTAAGGGATTTGTGGCTGGGTTCCTATTTTTCTTTCCTCAGCTCTTCCCTCCTCTAGACCTATGACAGGGGTGGCCTCCTTCTCAACCATCTGACCACAGCCTATCAGGTCTCATTAGGATAGCCTGCATCCCCTTCCTCTGTACTCAGAATACTGCCCTGCCAATGGGAAGTAAGCAAATTGAGGGCACCAAAGTTCATAACAGAGGAAGTCCCCACCTCCCACCCCCTGAAATGGAGAATGAGCTGTCCATCAGCTACATCTGAACAGGGGGTATAGGTACTCTTCATGCATTGACCTTGGTTGATGCAGGTTCTCCTCGGTCAAGATCTCTTTGTAGAGCTCCTGACCCCTTCTGGGGCTTCCATCCTCCCACTGTTCCATACAACTCTCAGTACTCCTCCCAGAGAGAGGCTGCCAGTCCTAGAATCTATCCCAATCTTCCACTGGGTAGAGTCTCTCAGAAGACATCTATGTCGAGCTAATATCCATTTGTAAGTGAGTATATACCATGTGTGTCTGGGTTACCTCATTCAGTATGATCTTTTCTAGTTCCATTTGCCTGCAAATTTCAAGATTTCCTTGTTTTTAATAGCTGGGTAGTATTCCATTGTGTAAATGTACAGTTTCTTCATTTGTTCTTTAGTTGATGGACATCTGGGTTGTTTCCAGATTCTGGCTATTATGAATAAAGCTGCTATGAACATAGCTGAGCAAATGTCCTTGTTATTTGGTGGAGCATTTTTGGGGCATATGACCAGGAGTGGTATAGCTGGGTCTTTAGGTAGAAGTATTCCCAATTTTCTGAGACAGAACCAGACTGGTTTCCAAAGTGGTTGTACAACTTTACATTCCCAGAAGCAATGGAGGAGTGGCCCCTTTTCTCTACATATTTGCCAGCATATGCTTCACTTGAATTTTTATCTTACCCATTCTGACAGGTGTAAGATGGAATCTCAGAGTTGTTTTGAGTTGCATTTCCCTGATGACTAAAGACTGAGCATTTCATTAGGTGTTTCTCTGGGATTCAGTGTTCCTGAATTGAGAATTCTCAGTTTAGCTCTGTGCCCCATTTTTAAATGGGATAATTTGGTTTGGTAGTGTTTAATTTCCAGAGTTCTTTATATAGTTTGGATATTGGCCCTTGGTCAGATGTAAGGTTGGTGAAGATCTTTTCCTAGTCTGTATACTGTTATTTTGTTCTCATGACAGTGTCCTTCACCTTACAGAAGCTTTTCAGTTTCATGAGGTATCATCTATTAACCGTTGGTCTTAGAGCTGGAGCTATTGGTGTTCAGTTCAGGAAGTGTTCTCCTGTGCCAATGAATTCAAGGTGGTTACCCACTTTTTCTTCTAATATATTTAGTGTGTCTGGTTTTATGTTGAGGTCTTTAATCCACTTGGACTTTAGTTTTATGCAGGGTAATAAATATGGATCTATTTGTACTTTTCTACATATAAGCATCCAGTTACACTAGCACCATTTGTTGAAGATGCTTCTTTTTTCCATTGTAGGGTTTTGGATTCTTTGTCAAAAATTAATTGTCCATAGGTATGTGGGTTTATTTCTGGGTCTTTGATTCGATTCCATTGTTCAACAAGCTTATTTCCCTGCTAGTATTTTGGCATTTTTTTTACTGTTGTTCTATAATCAGCTTGAGATCAGAGAAGGAGATTCCTCTGGAAGCTCTTTTATAGTACAGGATTATTTTTGCTAATTCTGGTTTTTCATTTTTCCATATCAAGAGAATATATATCTTTGCTTCTTCTAATATCTTCTTCAATTTATTTCTTCATAGACTTGAAATTTTTTCAAACAAGTCTTTCACTTGCTTGGTTAGAGTTACCAAGGTACTTTATATTATTTATGGCCATTGTAAAAGGTGTAGATTCCCCAATTTCTTTCTCAGTGTGTTTGTTATTTGTATATCTTGGTTTAATTTTTCCTTTGATGGTACGAAGTGTTCTTTCTCATCTCTTTTGATTAACTTTGGTTGAATCCATATTTTATTAGATATTAGAATGGCTACTCCAACTTGGTTCTTGTGTCCTTTTGCTTGGAAAATATTCTTCCAGCACTTTACTCTGAAGTAACATCTATCTTTGTGGATAAGGTGTGTTTCTTGTATGCAGCATAATGCCAGCTCCCATTTATGCATCCCTTCTGTTAGTCTGTTCTTTTTATTGTAGAGTTGAGTCCATTGATGTTGAGAAAAATTAATGACCAATGACTGTTAGCTCTTTTTATTTAATGTTGGTTGTGGTGGTGTGTTTGTCTAATTTTTGTTTTGCTAGCGAAGTTAACTGTTTTCTGTTTTTTTCCTGGGTGTAGTTAGCCTCCTTGGGTTGAAGTTTTCCTTCTAGTATCTTCTGTAGTGCTGAATTTGTGTAGAGGTACTGTTTAATTTTTTGTTGTTTTTGTTGTTGTGAAATATCTTGTTTTCTTCATCTATGGTTATTGAAAGTTTTGCTGGTTATAGTAGTCTGGACTGGCATCTGTGGTCTCTTAGGGTTTGCAAGACATCTGCTCAAGCCCTTCTGTATTTTATAGTCAGTGCTAAAAGTCAGGTGTGATTCTAATAGGTTTGCCAGTGTATGTTACTTGGCCTTATTCCCTTGTCACTTTTCATATTTTTTTCTTCACTCTGCACATTTAGTGTGTTGATTATTATATCGCAGAAGGATTTTCTTTTCTGGTCTACTCTATTTGGTGTTTGTAGGGCTTTTGTATGTTTATAGGCATTTCTTTCTTTAAATTGGGGAAATTTTCTTCTATGATTTTGTTGAAAATAATTTCTGGGCCCTGGAGCTGGGCTATTGGTATTTAAGTTATCAATAAGGCCTAATAATGTTTATTATCAGGTTTATACTTATTATTACTACATATAACCAGCTAACAACAAATCGAGACACAGACACTTGTTATATTTTGAAATAGCCTTAGTTAACCTGGGGCAGGGCAGACATTACTCCTTTAAACTACTTCCCATAGTGGGACCGGTATGGGATACCTGTTCCAATCCAATGCATTCTGCTTCTACCAATTTCTACCAAGCTACCTCCCATCCCAAATACTTGCTAATGTTTTTCATCTGGGCCAAGTCTCCGTCCATGCCGGCCATGTGCTTCTCTTACCCCTAACCCATGATGGCAGGACCTCCTTCTCCTCTCCTCTCCTCAGGTCTTCTTCTTCCCAAGATTCCTTCTGTCTCCCCATGCCTGGGAACCTTAGCCACACCTATCCCATTTGCCCTGCCCAGGTATGATAGCTTTTTATTAATTAGCATCAAAATACATCAGAGCAATCCCCAACACTGGGCATCTTCTCTTTCCTTAATTCCTAGTATTCTTAGGTTTTGTCTTTTCATGGTGTCCTTGATTTCTTCTATTTTTAATGTCAGGAACGTTTTAGCTATAACAGTTTCTTTCATGGTTGCATCAAAGCCTTCCACTGTATCTTCTACACTTGAGATTCTTTCCTACATCTCTTGTATTCTTTGGTGATGGTTACCTCTGAAGTTCCCGTTTTTCTCTCTAAGTTATCTCTCTGCAGGATTTCTATTTTCATCTTCAGATCTTCAACCATTTTATTGATTTCCTTCACCTGATGTTTGCATTTTCCTGAATTTCTTCCAGTGATTTATTAATTTATTTCTATAAGCCATTGTCATGGCCTCTCTAGGATCCTCAAACTGTTTGACTATATATTCTTGTATTTCTTTACACAGTTTATTCATTTCATCCATATCATCTTCATAAGGAAATATTTGAGGTTGTTTTATTGTGTTTCAGTTCTTTTTGATTGTCCAGGGTCAATTCCTTTAGGATAACTGCGTTCTGAAGATACCATATTACTTTGGCTTTTGTTGTTTGTATTTTTACATTGGCATTTGTCAGCATGGCTGCCTCTGTCATTGTGTGGTAGTTTCTGGTGTCCTTCACTGTCCATTGAGAATAGCTCACAGTTGAAAGGGTATAGGCTGAGAACCTTCCCCTACAGGGAGCAAGGAATCCTTCTGTTAATCAGCTGGGTGGCCTGAGGTCAGACCTAGAGATTTCCCAGGGACCAGGCAGCTGACTTGAGTTCAGATCTACCTGTATTCTACACTGAGGTGTCTCCTCTCAGCAGGGCCATGTAGACACTGCTGTATTGTGGCCCACAGTTCAGTCTGAGACACAGAGCACAGGTGCTGTGCAAAGAAGTCATGTGCCTAGACCCTAGAGACTGTGCCTGCACCTGTGTGGACTCAGAAACTTTCTGTGGATTGGCTGGGTTACCTGAGGTCAGACTCACATGTCTTCCACACCATGGGGTGTTCTCTGAGATGGAAGATCCAGAAACTCGTGTTTTGTGACCCACAGTTCAGTCTGATACAGTGCATGCATGTACACCAACATGTCCAGATGCTGGAGGCTGCATGCCTCCTGATATACCCAAAATCTTCCTTGGATTAGCTGACAGGTGATGTTAGGTAATGTCTACATGTGACCCACACCGTGAAATCCCAGTCCCTGGGAGACCCAGACACTGGTGTTTTGTGACCCACAGATCAGTCTGTGAAACAGTACTTTCTGATGCATTCCAGTATGTAGCTAGACACTGGAGACTGTGTGCAGGTCTACAGGCACTTAGGTACTTTCTGTGGAATAGCTGTGTGACCTGAGGCCAGATGCATCTGTGTTCCATTCCATGTGGTCCCCCTCTAACCTGGGAAACAGCAGCACTGGTGTTTTGGAGTTCTCAGTTTGATTCTTTAGTCTCTATACAGTCACTGCTATCCTGCTGATCAGACACAGTGTATGATTGGCACCATTTTGGATCCCTCTGGATGTCATTTTTTTAAAGAGCCGAGTAATATTCTATTGTATAAATGTACCATATTTTCTTTATCCATTGTTCAGATGAGGACACCTAGGTTGTTTCCAGTTTTTGGCTATTATAAATTAGACCTCAAAGAGCATAGTTGAACAAATGTCCTTGAGATAAGATGGAGCGTCTTTTTCTTATATGTCCAAGAGTAATATAGCTGGATTTTGAGGTAGGTCAATTCCCATTTTTCTGAGGAAGCACCATATTGATTTCCATAATGGATGTACAACTTTGCACTCTAAGCAGCAATGAAGGAGTGTTCCCCTTCCTCGGCATCCTTGGCAGCATGAGATGTCACTTGTGTTATTGATCTTAGCCATCCTGTCAGGTGTAAAATGTTAGCTCAAGTAGTTTTGATTTGCATTTCCCTGATGTCTTAGGATGGGAAACATTTTAAAAGTCTTTCTGGGCCATTTGAAACTCCTCAGTTGAGAATTCTGTTTAGATATGTATCCTATATTTAATTGGATTATTTGATTTGTTGTGTCTAGTTTCTTGAATTGTTTATATATTTTGGATACTAGCCCTCTGTCAGATGTGGAGTTGGTGAAATTTTTTTCTCATTCTGTGTGCTACCTGCCATTTTGTCCTATTGGTGGTATTCTTTGCCTTCCAGAAACTTTGCATTTTCATGAGTCCCATTAATTAGTTCTTTTTTCAAATCTTAGTCCCCATGTTACCAGTCTTCTGTTCAGAAAGTCACCTGATGTGCCAAGTTCTATCAAGTTCAGTGTGTCTTGTTTTATTTAGAGGTCTTTGATCCATTAGGACTTGGATTTTTTTTCAGCAGGGTGATAAATATGGATCTATTTGCATTCTTCAGCATTCAGATGTTCAGTTTGCCAGATCCATTTGTTGAGCATGCTTTGTATTTTCCATCTGTCATTCTGGCTTCTTTATCAAAAAACAGGTGTTCATGAGTGTGTGGATTTATGTCTATATTCTTGTTTCAATTCCATTGGTCAATGTGTCTGTTTTTATGCCAACACCATGCAGTTTATTACTATAGCTTTGTAGTACGACTTGAAATCAGGTTGTTGATACCTCCAGCAGTTCTGTTATTGTTCAGGATTGTTTCATCTATTCTGGATATTTTGCTTTTACACATGAAGTTGACAATTGTCTGTGTAAGGTCTCTAAAGAATTGTGTTGGAATTTTGATGGGGATTGCTTTTGAATTTGCAGATTCCTTTTGCTAGGATCCCATTTTTACTATGTTGATGCTACTGAACCATGAACATGGGAGATCTCTTCACCTTCTGATATTCTTCAAAGACTTGCTGTTTTCATCTTACAAGTACTTTACTTTCATGGTTCAAGTTACCTCAAGATATATTATTTGTGGCTATTGTGAAAGGTATTGTTTCTCTGATTTCTCTCTCAGTCTGTCATTTGTATGTAGTGTGCTATGACTTTCTTTTTTCTTTTGACACACTCTTCTATCCAGCCACTGTGCTGAAAGTGTTTATCAGATCTGGAGTTCCTTGGTGGAATTTATTGGGTCACTTATTATATACTATCATATTATCTTCAAAGAAGGATACCTTGACTCCTTTCTTTCCAACTTGTATCCCTTTGTCTCACTGCTCTAGCTAAAGCTTCAAGTTCTATATTGAGTACATTTGAAAAGAGTGGACAACCTTCTCTTGTTTCTGATTTTAGTGGAAGTGCTTTGAGTTTCCCTCCACTGATGTTGCCTACGGCTTACTTAAATTGCCTTTATTATTTTGAGGTAGATCCCTTATATCCCTAATATCTCCAATACTTTTATCATGAAGGGGTTCTATATTTGCAAAGACTTTCTTTTTTGGCATCTAATGAAATGACCATGTGGGTCTTCTTCTTTCAGTTTATTTATATGGCAGTTTATATTTACTGATTTTCACATATTAAATATTTGCTGTATATCTGGGTTGGTGTTTATATGATCATGATACATCATCTTTTTTATTTGGGCTTGAATTTAGTTTGCAAGTATCTTATTGAGTATCTTTGCATCTATATTCATAAGGGAAACTAGTCTGTAATGCTTTCTGTTGAGTCTTTATGTGGTTTGGGTGTCAAGGTAACTGTGGCCTCATAAAACAAATTGGACAAATGCCACTTCTATTTCTATTTCGTGGACTAATTAAAGGAGTCTTGTTTTCAAACTCTGTTAAAATTCTGAACCAGAATTTTTTGGTTGGAAAACTTTTAGTAACTGCTTCAATTTCACTAGGGATTATAAGATTTTTTCACCTTTTAAAATATTATTTAAATACATTTATTTATACAATTTATCAGCTCCTGCCTCTTATCTTCCTGTTCTTACCTCCCACCCTCTTACCCCTCCCCACTTCTCCTCAGAAATATTGAGACACCTCTATCTGGTATCAACCCACCCCAGAACACCATTCTCATCAAGATTAAGCACATCCTCTTCCACTGAGTGCCGTAGCCCAGCTACGGAAAAGTGATCCAAAAGTAGGCAACAGAGTCTATGTCAGGGACAGCCTCTGATCCACTTGCCAGGGGACCCACATAAAGACCAAGCTGCCCATCAGTTGCATATGTGTTGGGGTTCTAGATCCAGTGCTGCATGCTCTTCGGTTGCAGCTTCAGTCTCTGTGTGGGCCTAGGTTAGTTGTCTTTGTTGGTCTTTTTGTGGTGTGATTTTCTCTTCTGGGACCTTCTATTCTTCTCTCAACTCTTTCAAAAGACTCCTGGAGCTCCACCAAATGTTTGTCTGTGGGCTTCAGCATCTGTTTTGATCTGCTTCTGGGCTGATGACAGTTATGCCAGGCCCCTGCCTGCATGCATAGCAGAGTTTCACTAATAGTGACAGGGTTGGTGCTATCCCATAGGGTGGGTTTCAGGTTGGGCATTGGTTAGCCAATCCCTCAATCTCTGCTCTATCTTTATCACTGTATACCTTGTAGGTGGGGTAAATTTTGGGTCAATGGTTTTGTATTGGCTTGTAGTCCTGCTCCTTCCACTGGAAGTCCTGCCTGGCTAGGAGGTGTCCACTTCATTCTCCATGTCCCTGACTGCTAGGAGTCTCAGCTACAGTCACCCCATATTTTCCCAGGAGCCTACCCTGTTGCAGGCCTTCAGTTTGTCCCAGAGACACCTTCTCCACTTGGTTTCCCTTCCCTCTCCAAGGCCTTTTGCTCCTTACCCCTGTTCTTTTTATATTCTTCCCCTCTCCACACCTCTCCCACCCAGTTTCCAATCCTTATCCACTACAGCAGGCCCTGAATTTCCTAACACAACTGAAACACACACACACACACACACACACTCGTACACACACACAACTTAAATCTATTCTTATGAAGATGATAGAGGCCTTTAAAGAGTAAATGAATAAATCCCTTAAAGAAACATAGGCAAATACAATCAGATAGGTATCTTTAAAGAGTAAATTAATAAATCCCTTAAACAAATACAAGGAAATACAAGTTTTTATAACTTCTTTATCTGACCTTGATTTAACTTTATTTTCATTGAATTCTAGAAAATTCTTAATTTCTTTATTTCATTTCTGCTCCAGTGGTCATTGAGTAGGGAGTTCTTTAGTTTCCATGAATATGTAGGCTTTCAGTTGTTTCTCTTTTTGTTGAGTTCCAGCTTTAATCCATGGTGTTCTGATAAGATGCAAGGGGTTATTTTGATCTTCTTGTATCTGTTGAGGTTTGCTTTGTGAGTATATGGTAGATTTTGGAGAAGGTTCTGTGCAGTGCTGAGAAGTAGGTATATTCTTTTGTTTTTGGGTGAAATGTTCTGTAGATAATAGGTCCATTTGATTCATGACATCTATTAGTTTCATCATTTCTCAATTTAGTTTCTGTTTTGATAATCTGTTCATTGGTAAGAGTGGGGTGTTGAAGTCTTCCACTATGACTGTTTCTCTGTGTAATTTAAGCTTTAATAATATTTATTTTGACACCCAAAAGTCTTGCTTCACCCCCCCCCCCATATACAGTCTTACTGTGTCTAAGCACATTGGAGAACCTTATGATTTATGGGTGTGGAGTCACTTCCTGTTTTGGGAATGCAGGATGATGACTACAATGTTATGGCAGGTGATGCTGTCGCCAATACTGATTTACTCTTCCAATAATGCACTAGGAATGACAGGAATCAGAAAACCTTTGGCATCACATAATTTATGACAATTTATTAAAATTTATGAGCTTATTACAACTTGTGGTAATTTAGTGCAATTTATGCTGGTTTATGATTATTAGTGATTAAGGAAGCACACAAAGTGGGTTCCTAAGGAAAAGGAAGTGGACAGGACTGGATGTGAATGAGACTGAATAGTAAATGAAGGAGGCGAAAGAGGAAACAAAGCAGACAGAACAGGAAGTAAAGGAAATGAAACAGGAAGCAAGGGAGATGGAACAGAAAGTAAAGGAGACAGAAAAGGAAGCAAAGCAGATGGAACAGGAAATGAAGGAGACAAAACAGGAAGCAGAGAAGTAATAAGAAGCAAAAGAGAGAATAGGAAGCAAAAGTGACTGAACAGGAAGTGACATGATGTCATGTGTGAAGATGTCAATAACAGCCACCATGTTGGATCCCACATGGACACCGGGAAGCATTGTGCCAGGAGCACTACTGATGTCTGGGAGCACTGTTCATGGAGCATCCCAGAGTCAGGGAATACTGGATGGGTAGTTCCACCTTGTTAGGGACCACGATGGACAAAGAACTCCATTATCAGCCAGGAAGTACTGTGGGAAGCACCACTTGTCAGGGAGCCGAGTATGGTGAGCACTATTGTATCAGGCAGCATTGTGTATAGGGCACCCCACTTGGGGGAGCACTGTGTGGGGAGTACTTTAGTGTCCCAGAGCACTTTCCTCCGCCATCCACCATCTGAGAGCACTGTACAGAGAACCACTCAGAAGTCCTCCCCGGTGCAGCCACACAACGGGAAGGTGCCGCAGCATGGCTGCAGCCATGGCTTCCAGAGCGCTTTGTAGACGGTGAGCTGCCGGGGGGTGGGACTGATCGTGGCGCGGTGGTCCCTCACGGCAGCTTCCATCTTGCCAAGCACAGTGTCTGACAATGCATCGTTATTCAGAGGCTGCAATTCGCCTGGGTCCCGAGAGAGGTCGAAGAGCAGTGGGGGGTCGTGGTGGGTGACATCACCAGAGCATAAGGTGGAAGGACCAGGGGTCACGTAGTGCACCTTCCATACCGTGCTGCCTGCATGGGCAGGGCCAGGTGAGCCGGGGATCAGAAAGACACATGCTTCCCCAACAATTACTGTTCCCCTCCCACTTCCTCTTCCCTTCCCCCTACTTGTGTCCATCTGCCTCCACTTCCAGTTTTTCTCCCTTTTGCTTTCTGTCTGCCACCTGTTCTTTCCCCACTTCCTGTGCCCCCCCTGTACTTCCTGTTGCATTCCTATTACCTTCCCCTCACCTTTTGTCCCTACTCCCTCACTCCCTGTCCCAATATCTGCCATGCCCTCCCAATTCCTGTCATCTCCACTTCTAGTGCCCTTCACACCCACTTCCTGTTCGATAACTGTTCTTCCTGACTCACTTCCCCACTTCCCATCCCATCCCCACTCACAATCCCAGCCCCCACCTTTCTGTCCTGCCCCCACTTACAGTCTCTTTGGTACCAGCGGACACTGTGCAGGAAATCCCCACAGTAGTGGAACAGGAACTCATGCTCGTGTCGGGTCATGTGACCCTGCAGCAGTGGCATCAGGTCAAGCCCGTCAATCACCCTATGAACAGGGAGAAAGATGGGATTTCCTTGCATGTATCAATCACCCATCAGAACAAACCCACAGTGACTGTCCATCACTCCTCAGGACACGCCCACAGTGGGTGCCAATCGCTCATCAGGACATGACCACATGGCTGTCAGCCACATATCAGGACAAGCCTATAGACTGTAAATTACCCATCAGGACATACCATAGCCCTCCTGCCAGTCACCCATCAGGGTGTCAATCGCCAACCCAGACACAACCACACAACCCGGACAATCAACCATCAGGACATGCCCACAAGTGGTGTCAAACAACCATGAGTATTTGCCCACAGCCCTCCTGTCACTCACCCCCCAGGACCTGCCCACCTGTCCCAGGGGAGGATTCCTCCGCCCACGTGAGCCAGCGTTGGGTATAGGTCCATCTGGCTAGTGGGCTCATCCAGGACTAGTCCAGCCTGCAGCACTGTTGGCCATCTGAAGATGCCAGGTACCCGGACTCCGCCCTCCCATCCGCCCATGCCGCTTCCTCCTGTCAGGTAATGCACATGGCGACCGGATGGGGGGACCAATGTAAAGGGAAAGCAGTACAGGGTTAGAACTCTGCTCTTTTCTTGAATTTTCACCTCCAACCTCCAGGCAGTGACCATCCACCAACACCCCCAGGCGTGCAGGGATCCATCACTCACCCCTGTAGACTCCGTTCCAGCCACCTGCGTAGGCCCAGCCCACCCGAGCATCTAGGCGGCCACCGTTGTCGGATGTGAAATAGACAAGTGTCTCATTGGTCAGGAACTCCTGGTCCAGGGTGGACAGGACCTTTCCTAAGGGAGGGGGCGGGGCTAGGAGTGAGCACATGGATGTAAGGGCAGGGCTTGTGTACACATGAATGTGCAATGTGCGGCCTATGTGGGCACGTGAGTATGAGGGCGGGACATATGAGATGTGCGGTGGGCTGTGCCTGACGCGTCACTCACCCACCATCCAGTCCAGCTCCTCCACATTGTCACCATATGCCCCGAACTTGCTTCGTCCCCGGAAGTCCCCACGTGTGGGTAAAGGTGTGTGCACGTGCAGGAAGGACAGGAAGAGCAGGAAGGGGCGGTGCTTGTGCCTGTGTTGGGACTCACACATCAATCATCTTTGGGATATGCCCATAGACACTCCCACAGCCTGTCAGTCACCCAGCAGGACATGCCCACAACCCTCCTGTGACAGTTACCCATCAGGACATAGCCTGTCAATCACCCATCAGGACAAGCCCACAGTTGGTTTTCCCTCACCCCTACTCCTAACCCATCAGTCACCCTGATGACTTCACCTGTCGACGAAGCCTAGCGCCTCCCTCAGCATTAGCCCAGGGGCCCTGGTCTCGTCAGCTGGCTGCTGTATGATGTCATGGTTGCGCATAATGATGCAGTTCCACCGTCTCACAAAACCATAGCTGCTGAACCATGACAGGAAGAAGAGGGCAGCCACAATACCGGAAGTGGCAATCACAGACCCAGGTACCAGAAGCCAACCTGCCAGGCGGACCGTGAGCAGAATGAAGAAGAGGGCCAAGATCATGGCTGAAGTCACCCACAGCCACATGCGCAGTCGCAGGTGGATTTCTGGGGTGGCACCAGCTCCACAGTCTCCCAGCAGCCCTAGTGGCATTCCATAGAAGTAGTCAAAGCCGTGGTTGAGTGGGTGGGCGCAGTGGTCTCCGCGGGACACGCAGCTCAGGCCCAGATGCCACTTCCCTGTGGGGGTGGGTGGTGACATCACTGCCATGTCATTGCTTTGTCACAGGGACAGCAGGCACATGTATCCAGTCACCCTATGGCTGTATGACAGGTGTATAATGTGCTGGCTGTGGATGACATCACTGCGGGAATGATGTCATTGCAGGGACGTTAGTGCCATGTTGTGGTATTAACAGTGATGTCATAGTGGCCTCAGGTGCACATTCCCTTTTCATAGGTGTATAGTATTTAAGTTTTTAATGATGTCATTGAGGAGGGGCTGTGGACGTGTCCTGGTAAGTGATTGATGTATGAAGGTCATGACCTGGAAGGGTGAGCTGTATGAACCCTTTCCTTTGGTTGTTTGTGACAGTGACAGAAGTAGCCTTGGGTCGTGGGAGAGTGACAGGTGTTAATCAACTGATATCCAAATAACATGCACAGCAAAAAGTGGCCAGATAGGATGCCTCACCCTCAAAGGCTCTCACACGGCTGCAACAGGGCTTTATCCTGCCCCTTCACAGTATGACCTTTACCCTCCCCAACACCTTCTCGTCTATGACCCCACCCCTACCTCAGTCCTTACCTGTGACCCCAACCCTTCATGTTCTCCCATGCCCCCTCCACTTCACCAGGGGCCCTTCTTCCACTCTTACTCACCTTTGACACAATCTCAGTCTCTCCTCACCTATGATGACTCCTCCTCACCCATGGCCCATCCACCACTCAACTCTGCCCTGGCTCTGACCCCCTCCCAAACAACCATCCCACTCCCCTCTCCCTCAATGCCTGACCTCTCCCTCTATGTCCAACCCCAAACTGATGTCCCACTTGCTTCCCTCCATTAGCCATGCGCCTTCTCCCATGGGCCATGACTTCAACAAAGGCTCTGCCCTCTCATCAATGGGCTGGCCCCACTTCTCCCCTGCCACACTCCCTTATGAATGTCCAACCCCCTTTAACCTGCCCTACCCCCTCACCAATGAGCCCAGTGCGGTATCCCCGCTGCTGCAGCATCTTGGCAAATGTTGTCTCATTGCTTGGGAGCCCACCGGATGCGCCCAGCCACGTGATGTCACGAAACATGTCATTAGAAGATGCCATTCCTGGGGTCACAGGGGTTAGGAGGTCATGGTTGCTGCCAAGCCACTGTATCAGCCTGATATCAGCATGCACAAGATGCCACGATGGTATCAGCAATCTCAAAACAGTCTTCATGACACGAGAACCCATTGGATGTGGCATCCTGTTCCACCATAATGATGCCATCACCCCAGGGTCCCTGACAGATAGTTGTATGTGGATATGCAAATATATGCAAATTTATCAGAATGCAAATTAGCGTGTGGAACTATAGGCCCATCAGAGGACCAAGTCTGTACTGGGAATCTGGGAGGTCATATGGTGCATTCTGTGTAAGCCCTATGCTGAGTGTGATTGCTGATGAGAATGTCACCAGCCTTGTCCCCATGCACCTTAGGGGTATTGCTTCTTGAGGAAGGCTGTGCCATGCATGCTGGGTAATTTACACTTTACTTGTGATGGCGTACTGTCCTGGCCCCATTCATGTGGTGACATCATGGCTACCACCACCACTCCCTTTCCCGAGTTACACACCTGAGCGCACTGGGTACCGCCCAGTGAGGAAGGCCGCTCGGCTGGGCGTGCACGTGGAATCAGCTGCCAGGTGCTGAGTCAGCATCACTCCCTCCCGTGCCAGCCGGTCGATATTGGGAGTGCTGTTGGGTCAAGAGGTCACACATGGTGGGCGCGGCAGACAAGGGTCATGGGGTCCCCTCCACATATCAATGCCCCATGCCAGCCAGTCTTGGTGTAATCGATGAGCAAAATGAACTGTCAATCATCATTACTGACAGGTAAGGGGAAGGGACAAAGTCATTGGGGTCACCAGTACACAGCTTAAGCAATATGACTGTTACCCTGGAGTGCTGATAAGGCGCGGAGCAAAGAGGCAGGACTAAGTATACCTGATAGAGCTGTTCCCATAGCAGCCTATGTCACCTACACCAAGGTCATCTGCCATGAGCAGCACAATGTTTGGCCTGGAGTTCCGGGTCATGGGGTTGTCAAACCGGTCCATGAGCACACAACAGAGGGGTAGCCACAGCCAGCTGGTCCTGTGGGAAGTGACATCAAAGGGCTATCAGGACATGCCCACAGCCCTCCTGTCAGTCACCCATCAGGACAACGCTCATAGTCCTCCTGTCAGTCACCAATCAGGACACGCCCACAGGAAGTGGCTTACCAAGTGCTCAGCATCTTCCTTTTGGGTCTGTGTCCAGGAGGCTTCTGGGTAGCAGCTTCCTTGTAGCTAATCATCATGGGACATTAAAAAAAAATTATATAGCCGAGGGGGGTGCCAAGACATGTTGGGAAATTTTCATGGTGGATGACATTATAGGAGGAAACGTCATGACATCATTAGCTCTGCTTCTCCTCACCCCTGACCCCTCCCATCCCTTGCATATCCTTGATCCCTGACCTCCACAATGGGGAAAGAGAAGAACCTGCTGTTCCACGCAAGGTATGCTGGGAAGATTGCAGGAAACACCACGATGTGGGAAAATGAGAAAATGACGTCAACTACCGTAGGCCCTTCCTCAACTGATGAAGTCAGGAACCCCAGGGCTCCCCAATTGATGACATCAGCAACACTGGCCCCTCCCTCAAATTACGTCCTGGGTAAATTAAAGTCACTAGATGGTGGCACAGGAAATAACAGTAATTGATGCCTGGGGTTCACAGGGGAGGAAGTGGAGGGCCAGGGATACAGTCAGGATGACATTATCATGTCACATGGTGGCAGTAGCCAGGAGTCACCTGTGGTCAGAGGTTAAGTTCAAAGTGGACGCAGCCTAGTGTTTAATTTTCCTATCATTCCCTTGGAAGGGAGTTAAGCAGCTAGTCCGGCAGGGTCGGGCCAGGTCGGCTTATTACGGGATGCCAGGCGACATCATAGTTAACAAGGAAAAGGCAAAGAAATTTACATATGCCTGCCAATCAAACTATCAATTCCCATCATGCTTTGGACACAGCTGTCAATCACACACATCATTTTCTGTCATGTCTCTGACAGTCACAACTGTCAATCAAACTATCATTTCCCATCATTCCCCACTCCCAGTCACAGTTAGAATCATTTCCCATTATGTCCCAGTCACAGTTGTCAATCACCAATCATTTCCCATCATGCCCCAGTCATAGCTGTCACCCACACTCATCACTTCCCATTGTGCCTCAGTCTTACCTGTCACTCACACTGATGATTTCCCATCTTGACACAGTCATACCTGTCAATCTCACACATTATTTCCAATCATGACCGGGATCCAGTGCCAGCTTTTCCAGTTGTCAATCAAATCTTCCTCATTTACGTACAAACCAAATGACATCAATCAATCATTTCCCTTCATAACCAGGACCCAGTCACAGCTGTCAATCAAACCTTACCTCTTTCCCACCTTGACCAACTGACAGCAGTCAATCAATCCACCCATTGTTACCCCTCAAACCCCCACACCCCATGAGAGGCACACAGTAGAAGGATGCCCCTCCCCCTGCATTGAGATGATAAACCAAGGACCCTTACCCAGGACAAGCTCCGTCTGGTCTTCATGCACCTACTTCTCCACAGAACCCTTCCCAGCATGCCCTGCGTCCTCATTAGCATAATGGGCCCTAATTAGCATGATTACAAGCTCGCCGCCCTCCACTGGCATAATTAGATGCTAATTAGTGAGTCTTTGCTTTTAAAATTATAATCCACAAGGACTCCTGCCCTACATGGTTGCTGGGGGTGACTGCAGCCTGATCCCTTTCTTCCCTTTCCCCTCTCCCCCGCCCCCGCCCTCTCCTGGCTCCCTCCCAGCCCCCTACCTCCCCTATCCCCCACACCATAAGCCTGGAGTGATTGCAGAGGTCAGAAGTCAGTCTTCACGTTGGCTGCTGGGTATACGTGGGTTCACCCATGGGAGGGTGACACCAACAGTAGGCAGTGCTTCCTTGTCAATCATTCGTCAGGATAAGGCCACTGACATGCTTAGAGTCCTGCTGTACCTGTCAATCATCCATCAGTACTTGTGTGTAGGATTGGCTAGTGCATGCCAGGAGGGGCCTGTGCATACTGGGAGTAACTTTGTGTTTCTTTGGAGAGTCATGGTGTATTCTGGGGCGGGGCTGACCGTTCTTCATAGGTCCTGTACATGCTGGGAGAAGTGTGGTATATTTTAGGAGGGACCTGTCCTGGGAGGGGTGTGTAACTTTTTCTGGGAGGGGCCTATGCATTCTTCATGGGCTCTGTTAATGCTGGGAGAGGTGTGATGTATTCCGGGTGGGTTCTGTTCATTCTATGAGAGTAGTGTGGTGAATGCTGGGAGCGGCGCTTGCGTGGGGGTGTGCTGTTAGGAGAGCCCTAATGCATGCAAAGAGGGTCTGGTGCATGTTGGGAGGGGCCTAGAGAATGATGGGAGGACATTTGTGCATGATGGGAGTGGCTTGTGAGGGTCCCTATGTATGCTGGGAGGGGCCTGTGTGTGATGCTAGGGACCTAGTGCATGATGGGAGGGGCTTGTGAAAGCCCCTGCGTATACTGGGCCCAGCTATCTCCAGGGAGCCTCCCCACCTACCACCCCTCGCCCCCATCCCTGCACATTCCCACTTGCTGCTGAACAATACAGAAGAGTCACTCCACCAACCCTGTGGCTCTCAGGCTGTATAACTTCTCAACCTGTGGAGCAGGGGTTGGGAAGGAAAGAGGGCAACTAGGAGGGAGGCCGAGAGAGGTTAAATTAAATAAAATCTAAACCAGTCTGAGCAGGTTCTACTGCTCCCTCCAGCTCCTCCCCCTTTGGGACAGCCAGGCCTGGAGGTTGTGGCCAGAACAGGATTGATGGGTTCCTCCCCACCCCTCTTCCCTCTGCTCTGATTCCCTGGGAAAGAATGGGGGAGCTTTCAGACAGGTTGGAACCTGTCCCAGGATGGGGACTAGTAAAGCTCCTTAGGCAATGGGTAGGATGGAGGCAGAGAGAGTAAGAGGATGAATTTTCCCAGGGGTGTAGGGAAGGAGAAGAGATGGGGTTTGACTTGGGAGAGGAAGGATGAGGGAGGTAGAAGGGGGTGGGGATTGTCTGGCAAGGGGATGGGGGCAAGAAGGTGGGGGTAGTGAGTACAAAGGATGCAGGGAGTTCATCAGGAAAGTTGGGGGAAGAGAGGGAGACATTAGGGTGCTGATGAAACCTAAGAGGGGAGGGAAGTCTGAGGGGAAGGGGAAATCTCAGGGGAGATGTGGGGTGCAGGGAGAGTCTAATGGGGGATGGAGAGTCTAAAGGAGGAGAGGGTATCTAAGAAGGAACCTGGAGAACCGGGTAGTCTAAGAGGGGATGCTGAATCTGTGATGCAGGGGATGTCTAAGGAGGGAACCTGGGGTACAGGAGGAGTCTAAGGATGGAAGCGGAGTCTAAGGGCATAACCTGGGGTGCATAGGAGTCCAAGGGGTAACCAGGTATACAGAGGGAGTATAAGGGGAAAACTGTAATGCATGGGAAGTCTAAGGAGGGAACTGGGGTACAGGGGCTGTCTATGGGGGAGTCTACAGGGGAAACTGGGGTTCATGGGAAGTCTAAGGGCTAACCTATAATGTAGAGGGGAGAGAGAGACTAAGGTGAACTTGGGTTGCATGGGGCCTCTAAGGCCAGAAAGGAGGTCTAAGGTGGGGTAACTGGGGTACAGAAGAGTCTAAAAGGCAACTTGAAGTGCAGGAGGAGTATAAGGGGTTGAGAGGGTATAAAGTGACAGAACAACCACTCTTAAATGGTTCCTCATAAAACTGAACAGTTTCTGTAAGGCAGAGGACATTGTCAGTTGGACAAAGCTGCAGTCAACAGAATGACAAAAGATTTTTACTTGACCTCACATCCAATATAGGACTAATTTCCAATTTATATAAAAAATACCAGAAACTAGATATCAAAAGGCCATATCATTCCATTTAAAATGAGGGATAGATCTGAACAGAATTATCAATAGAGGAAACACAAATAACTGAGAAATACCGAAAGAAATGTTCAACATTCTTAAGCACCAGAGAAATGCAAATCAAAATGGCACTGAGAATCCCTCTTCTTCCTGTCAGAGTAGCTAAGATCCATAGCAATAGTTACAAACCATGCTGGTGAGGATGTAGAGAAATGGGAAACACTCCTCCAATAATAGTTGGAGTGCAAACTTACACAACCACCGTTGAAATCAATATGGCAGTTCCACAAAAACCTGGACTTGATCTAACTCTAGATCCACATAAACAACTGCTGGGCATATACCCTAAGGATGCTCCATTCTAAAACAAGGATACTCAACTCATTTTGGCTTCACTCACAATACCAAAAAACTGTACAAAACCTATATGTTCCTCAACAGAAAATGGATATATAAAATGTGGTGCATTTACACCATGGAGTCACACCCAGCTATTGCAAAAAATTGCCTTATAAAAATTTCAGAAAAATTGATAGAACTGAAAAATCATCCTAAGTGAGGTATCCAAAACCCAGAAAGATACCTATGGAATGTATTTATTTATAAGTGGATATTAACTGTTGAATAAATTATTTCCATGTTACATTCCTTAAATCCAGAGATGCTGGGTATAGAAGTGGGATCTAGAGTTGGGAAAACATGGGTCTTTGGGGAGATGGTAGTATAGTTTGCTATAAGCTCATACAGGGGGTGGAGATGGTAGGGGAGATGGAAGAAAATACAGGAAATGGCCACTGGAATTGGGAGACCTTTGTGTTGTGTGGTGTGGAAAACTAGTGCACTGGAAACTTCCTCTAATCTATGAAGGTGATCCAAATGATGCCTCCTAGAAATTGGGGAAATGTAGTCTCAACAGGCCATCTATTGTTATCAGGTAAGCCTTCCTGTGATTGTACTCCATAGCATTCAATTAAGTATTGGGCCATAAGCCACATGGAAATCAACAGAACTATACTGTTGCTAAGACAAAGGCATATTAATCCTTAACCTGACAGAGGGGTCTCCTGAGTCGGACAACACCAATATACTCATTTTACATGGAGAAGTCAATATGGTCTTACATGGAGCCTTCAACCCTATATTCTAGTATCTTTGCAGTTTGAAGGTATTCTACAGACTACTGACAGAGAAAACTGAAAAGCCAACTCAGCTGTAGGTCAGGCCTTTGGCCTACAACACAGCCTGCAAAAAATATGCTAGGGCAATGGAAAAACTGAAAATATGGGAGTAGAGAAACAACATCTGATTTGACTTCAGGACCATTCCATAAGAAAGAACTTATTCATGACATTGCTTTGGTAGCCAAGAAAAAGAGACTTCATAGCCTAGAGAATGTGGGTAAAACTCTACTGGTCTTTTTAAAATAGAAAGATATCAATAAAATGACACTAATGCTATTTGGCTATACTTGTAGATCAGTGTCAGTACCTGTCATCATCAGAAGATTCCTCAGAAACCTTTTGAGTATAGATGCAGAGAACCACATACACACTTTATGGAGAGAGAGGGAGAGAGAGAGAGAGAGGGAGAGAGGGAGAGAGAGAGAGAGAGAGAGAGAGAGAGAGAGAGAGAGAGAGAGAGAGATAGAGAGAGATTGTTACTGTTGCTTTCTATAATTCTTCAAAGGAAAAGGCTTTAGAGAAAATATTACAAAATTTATAGATTGGACTGAGAAACATGCTAGGGAATTGGAGACAAAGCAAAATGAAAAAATATGCAATTTTGAAACAAACCCTAGAAGAGAAGTTAGACAGGCTTGTAACTCAGAATAATAGTACTGAGATAGAACCAGAAGAAAAAAAGGTAAGAACATGCAACACAACTGTTAGCCTGCAGGTCCTATTTACTCAGGTAATTAATTTTATTCCTTCTCTAGTCTCTGATGGGGTTGAAGACAGTAAAACACTATGAGTGTAACATTAATATAATTTCAGATTGTTTCATGGTTCTTCTTGCTGTATAGAGTTAATTGTATATGTGTGTGTATGTTGTATATTGGTGTAATAATATAAATGTATAGGTAAAGGGGGGCTTTTTATTAGACTAGAAGGGAGATTTTGACACAGAGGAGCTTATGCAGTCAAAGAATGGAGTCAAGACTGAAGAGAAACCCACCATCCCCAAGACCAAGAGGAAGAGGAATCCTCCTGAGCTCAGCCACAACAGCTTAAAAAACCTAGAACCCACCTCGGCATGCACAGGCTGGAGTCCGTGCAGGTATTTTAACCACTGGGGAAAAAGAGTGAGTCCCTGCAAAATTTTGGCAACAACAATGATCGCAGTCCAGGCACAGCCACCACAGCACTGCTGTATACGCTACGTGAGGGCCACAGCCCTGACAAAACCCTAGGCAAGGAGCAGAGAGGAGAGAGCAATGCTTATGAGAAGTGTCCCTTTCTTCCTAGTTTGAGCTGGCCCCATGTGGGAAGGTCAAGTTAGTACCTCTGCCATTCATAACCTTGGGCAAGCCTCTAGATAGACCTGTTTCTAGAAACCCTCTCTTACTTGCTTCATGGAGGCCCACTGCAGCTTAGCCTGCATGGTCTCCTTCCCATTTAGCTCAGCCTACCCACTCAGGCCATCTCAACTACCTCCTGCCAGCACACCTTTGAAGGCCTCTGCCAAGACAGCTCTGCCATTTTCCACCGGTGCCACACAATCTAATGTAACCACCCAGTCTAGCACTGTCCTTCAGTCAGCTGCCTCAAGGCCTGCATCCTATAGAGCATCACCTCATATTTCACTCGAGAGGGAGTGGACGAGATCACTTCACCTCCCAAACCTCAAAAGCAGTGTCTGCTGCAAGAATTCAGCCACTAACCAACTACATGAGGAAAATTAACATTCCAAGGCCAGTTATCTCATAGCCCATCACAAATGAGCAGAGACCAGAGAGGGAGGCCATGAAGAGGAGGGCTTAACAAGAGCAAGAAAATGCAGATTTTCCTTTAGAGGGAGAGGATATGGCAAGTTCTCAATATTATGGCTATGCAATGTAAGAGTGGGCTAAGTTTTATAACAAAGTGCTTTTCAATGTGGACAAGAAGAGATACAAACACAGATGCAGATAATGCACCAACAGAAAAAGATTTGTATATACATAGGTACATATGTTGGAATATAGAAAACTTAGTAAATACTGGAAGGATAGACAAAATATTTATACTTATATTTATATCCACATATATTTGAATACTTAGTAAAAGTACCTTGAAGGTGTTAAATTGGTTATTTTACTTGTGACTAATATAGGTGTCTTCTGATGTTTCTCTTAATGTTGATAATTTTATTTCATGTTCATTTTTTGAAGGACCTCCATTGTGATTCTGTTTTCAAAGTAGAATATCACATTTTATACTGAATACAACTCAGTAAATATTTATTTAATATTAAATCAATTAACAATTTGATAGTCATGTTAAATTCATTCTCCTTGAGGTTTTCATTCACTGGGCATACCATATATTGAAGTACATAGTGAATACTGTGCACACTCTTCCTCCATTACCATAGTCCTGTGCATTTCTCCTCTTCTCACCACAGCCCTCTGTCATCACTTTTTCTGCTACTGAGCTTTGCTTCCAACTTCATGAAACACATACATACAGGATTTCATTTATGCAAGTATAATCTAGGATCTACATATGAAATAAAATATAGTTAACTGGGTCTGCGTAATTCACATGATAATCTTTACTGAATTTTTTGCTGAAAAGAGCATTATTTTATTTTATTTTTAGGAATATGTAATTTTCCATTGTGTTTACACATCCCATTTTCTTTATCCCTTTCTCTGTTGTTGACATTGGGGCTAGTTACCTAATGTAGCTGCCTTGGATTGTTGCGATTGACTATTTCTGGTGTCAACCTGACTTCATCTGTAATTAACTCAAACTCACTTTTCTTGGCACACTTGTGAGGGATTTTTTCTTAATTAAAAATTATTAAGTTATTTGAAATGGTCTGTGGGCAACCCAACATAAATCTGGATCTTTTTATGTGGGAAGATCTGCCTTTCCTTTGGGCCATAACTTCTGGTGGCAGCCTATATACAGAATGTGTTAAAAGGAAGCTGTTTGTTCTTCCCTTGCTTGTCCTTGCTCTTGCTGGTAAGTCTATTCCTTCACTTGCATTAGAACCTGCTTCTCTTGGATTCCAGACAGAGTATACTTAGGACTAGCTGAGACAGAATTATGGAATGAACAACTACTGTACTCTTGGGACCGTCTGTTGTTGGGCAGCCATTGTTGGACTCACCAGACTATAGCCTGTAAGCCATTCTAATAAATCCCCTTTCTGTATATAGATAGATGCATAGACTCATTCTATCTGTTCTGTTCTCTAGAGAACTCTGACTAGATAATATTATGGACATGTAAGAGCTAGTACAAGTGTGGTAATTCTAGCAAAGAACACAGAAGAACACCCTTAAACCTGAACTGAAGTTCTGTTCTGCTGGCCGGCAGCTCTATGGGAAATTTGTCCAAATCATGCAGCCCCGACCCTCAGTGCCCTTGGTCTATTTTTGTTTTTTGTTTTTGTTTTTTTTGTTTTTGAGACAGGGTTTCTCTGTGTAACCTGCCCTTTGTCTTTGAAGCACAAAACAAGTGTGCTGCAATCAACATTAATATACAAATATGTCTTTTAATATAGGGAATTGAAATCCTTTTTGTAAGTATTCAGGAGCGGTATTAACTGGGTCATGGTGTAGATTCATAATATGCCATAGACTTCAAGTGTCCTGTTTGTACCAACTTATAGAACTCAAACTTTGTGCTTTACTATCTCATATAATCCAAATACTTTGTTTTTATCATCCCAGCAACTTATCTTCCTCATGGTCTGCAAGTCTCATTTCCTTCCCTGTCCTCAGTCCCTGGCATAGCTACCTCCCTTGACCCAGTCTCCTGCTGAAGCTTTCCAAGGGTGCTTTTGGTTAGTTTGGTTTTATTTATTATTTCCCTTTATTGAATTGTATTTTAATAACATCTATTAACTTCCTGTATTATTCAGCTGTTTATCTCTCTTGGGATACATTATTTAGGCCCTCCTTGAGTTCTTTAGACATACTTATAAGCATTCTTTTGAATTCTTTCACTGAGATTTCAACTAATTCATTATCAGTAAAGGGCATTATTGTGGAAATAGTAATGTTGGATGTGTCAGGCTGCCATAGCATTCAGATTGATTCCATCTGATCCTGTGTTTCATAAACTCCAGTCAGGAAGAAAGAGCTTCTTTCACTTTATGCTTTATTTTTTTAGTTTGCTCATTTTACATCTCATTTGTAGCTCCCTTCCTTGTCTCCATCAGGTCCCACCCTCCTTCCCTCTTCCTCCCCATCCCCATTCTGCTAGTCCTCAGAAAGGGAGAGCCCTTCTCCCCTACCATCTGACCCTAGCCTATCAAGTCTCATTTGGACTGCCTGTATCCTCTTCCTCTGTCACCTTGCAAGGCTGCCCCACCAGGGGAAGTGCTCAACAAGTGGGCACCACAGTTCATAAGAGGCAGGCTGTACTCCCCATATTATGGGACCCACAAGGAGACTGTGCTGCCTAATGACAACATTAGAGCAGGGGTTCTAAGACCTCACCATGCACAGTCCTTGGTTGGTGTATCAGTCTCTGCAGCACCCTGGAACTCTGGCTCAGATTCGTTTACTCCATTGTTTTGCTTGCGGTGCTCCTGTCCCCTCCTGTTTTTCTGTCCCCCAACTACTCCATAAGATTATCTGCAGGCCACCCCAAATTTTCACTGTGACTCCCAGCATCTGCTTTGATTTACCACTGAGTGGAGTCTTTCAGAAGACCTCTTTGCTACGCTCCTCTCCTGTTCTTTCTCTTCAACATCTTCTGGTATACACCGTGCATGTCTTTCTGCATCTAAGTTACCTAATTCAGGATGATCATTTCTACTTCCATCCATTTTCAAGATCTCCTTGTTTTTCATACCTGAATAGCATTTCATAGTGTAAATGTACCAGTTTCTTTATTCATTCTTCAGCTGAGGGACATCTAGGTTGTTACAAGATTCTGGCTATTATGAATAAAGCTGCTATGAGCATAGTTGAGCAAGTGTCTTTGTTGTGTGGTGGAGCATCTTTAGGGTATATGCCCAGGAGTGATATAGCTGGGTCTTGAGGTAGAACTAGTGCCAATTTCCTGAGAAAGCACCAGATTGATTTCCAAAGTGGTTGTACAATTTTGTACTCCCACATGCAATGGAGGAGTGTCCCCCTTTCTCCACATCCTTTCCAGCATGTACTGTTATTGAGTTTTTGATCTTAGCTATTCTGATGGCTATAATGTAGGATCTCAGAGCTGTTTTGATTTGCATTTCCCTGATGACTAGGCACCCTGAGCATTTCTTCAAGTGTTTACTGGCCATTCAATATTCCTTTGTTGAGAATTCTCTGTTTACTTCTGTACCCCATTTTCTAGTTGGATTATTTGGTTTGATGGTGTTTATTGAATTCTTTATATATATATTTTGGATATTAGCCCTCGGTCAGATGTAGGGTTGATGAAGATCTTTTGTCACTTTGTTGACAGTGTTCTTTGCCTTACAGAAGATTTTCAGTTTTATGAGATCCATTTTTTAATTGTTGATCTTAGAGCCTGAATTGCTGATGTTCTATTAAGGAAGTTGTATCCTGTGCCAATGAGTTCAAAACTTTTCTCCACTTTTTCTTTTAACAGCTTTAGTGTGACTGGTTTTATGTTGAGGTCTTCAATCTACATGGACTTAGTTTTCTGCAGGGTGATAATTATGGACCTATTTGCATTTTCTACATGTAGACATCCAGTTAGACCAGCACCATTTGTTGAAGATGCTGTCTTTTTTCCATTGTATGGTTTTGGCTTCCTTGTCAAAATCAAGTGTCCATTGGTGTGTGGGTTTATTTCTGGGTCTTTGATTCAATTCTATTGATCCATTTGTCTGTTTCTATGCCAGTAATATGCAGTTTTTATTATTCCTTTATAATACAACTTCAGACACATACCTAAACATAGTAAAAAACAGTATTCGTGAGCCTATAGCCAACATCAAACTAAATGGAGAGAAATGTAAATCAATTCCACTGAAATCAGGGACATGACAAGGCTGTTGACTCACTATCTTTTCAATATAGTATTTGAAATCCTATCTAGAGCGATAAGACAACTAAAGGATATAGAAGGGATACAAATTGGAAAGGAAGAAGACAAGTGTCATCATTTACAGATGACATGATAGTATGACATCATATGTGACAGATGACATGATAGTATGACATCATATGTGACAGATGACATGATAGTATGACATCATATGTGATAGATGACATGATAATATGCACATGATAGTGTAATAGCATAAGCGACCCCACAAGTTCTACCAATGAACTCCTACAGCTGATAAACACCTTCATCAAAACGGCTAGACACAAAATCAACTAAGAAAATCAGTAGCGCAAAACATGCTAAAAAAGACAAAAGACAAACATGCTAAAAAAGAAATTAGGGAAACAACACCTTTTACAATAGCCACAAAAAAATCTCTCCCTGTAACTCTAACCAAGCAAGTGACTGCAGTTTATAGTCTAATCAATAAACTCAATTCATCAGGATGGCACAACACTCATATCACCACACAGAGAAAGACAGCTTCCCTGGGAACACACACACACACACACACACACACACACACACACAATCTCCAGTTGGATTGGCCTTAGTTGTATGTTGTTCTACCCATAGCAAAGCCTGTGCAGTTGTGATCATAACAAGGAACACTACCACATACCAGATGGAGTGGCCACAGGAGGATTTTACCTGCAGATACTGCTCCTTCAGACAGTCAACCTCAGTTGAATGCCTTATCAATAGCAAGGGCCATGAAATCTCAACTTCTAAACTCATCCTTTCTTTTTCTTTTTTTTTTTTTTTTTTTTTGGTTTTTCGAGACAAGGTCTCTCTGTGTTGGCCTTGGCTGTCCTGGACTCACTTTGTAGACCAGGCTGGCCTCGAACTCACAGCGATCCGCCTGCTTCTGTCCTCCCGAGTACTGGGATTACAGGCATGTGCCACCACGCCCAGCTCTTTTAATTTTTTTATTACATTTATTTATGTGCATGTGTGTACATACATGCACACATATATAAATATGCCACAGTGCACATGTGGAAGTCAGAGGACAACCTGTGAGAGTCTGTACTCTCCTTCTCACTCTATGTGGGTCCCTGGAATTCAACAGTGGTCATCATGCTTGATGGCAATCACCTGTACCCACCGAGACATCTTACCAGCTCCCCCAAACACAACTGAGCCATTTTGCTAACTCCCCAAACTCATCTTTGGTTCTTTAACTTGTTGTATTAACTTTTCCTGGGGAAGTATAGGGAATCTATTACAAACCAATGTAAGAATTCCTTTCACCAAAGTTAAATTTGGTGAGCCAATAAATTTATTTATAAATAAGAGCATAAGTGGCCACAAAATAGCTTCATCACTGCAAAGTCCCACTCCATCATGGATGATGACCTCATAGAAGCTGTATCATGCAGTCTTAATTTCAGTTAACCTTCCACTTCTATATAGTCCAGCATCTCCAAAAATCACTGGTAGTTAGATTGTAATGTCAGGAAAGAGTAATTGATGGAATCGCAAGTAAGAGTTCCATGATCCTCTCCTCCTTCTACTGTAGAGTGTTGACAATTTCATTACCATTAACATAGACTTAGCTACTGCTACACTGTTCTGTTCCATTTGTTGCTATGGCTACCATAACAAAGTAATCTGTTATAAAAAACAGCAATGAGATAATCATATCAAGCAATACTATAACAGAGAGATGAGCACGACAGAGGCAACTTACTGAATTGACACTGGGTATTAAATAGAGGAGGATTCAATTTGGAGAATAGAATGGAATGGGAGTATAGAACCTCAGTTGCTGTTTGTTTGTCACAGTCTACACATCCTTGTTAGACTCCTAGGTACCTGTTACACCCCTGAGTAGCCCTTTGTGAAGTCAAGTTACACAAGAGTCCTGTCAGTTGATGATCCTTGAGAGGCTGGATTGCAAGTGTGTTTGTTGCCTATGAGTAGCTCTATGTGGGGTTAAGATCATGTCCTAGATACTGGTCCCACTGTTGAACAGGCCTTCATGGGTTAGGTCACAGATACTAGTATCACCACCAGGTAGTCCTTCAGGATTCTGGCTGTGAGTGTTGGTGCTGCCTTTGGGTAGTCCTTTCCATGTCACTGAGAACTTGAGTCTATTTTTCCTTGAAGGCTCTGTATGTGAACCTGTTTCTACCTCATTGAATACCTCAGGGCAGAGCTAAGTAGAAAAAAAATCGTTTTTAACTAAAATCAGCATGGTGACAAGGGTGCCTATATTGTTCATTCTTTTAAATATAGCACTTGAAGTATTAGAACAAATAAAAGGAAAATAAACAGGAAGGGTGGAGTCTAGTCATGATTTCAGGTAACATGGTATCTATGTAAGAGGTTCTATAAAGTATACCAGGAAGATCTCAGAACAGATAAGGATTTTCAGCCAAGAGGCAAGACATAAAATCAACATGTAAAATAAGTAATCTTTCTATATGCCAATAGCAAACATACTAAGCATCAAATCAGGAAAACAACCCCACTTATGCAGCAACAAAAAATAAAATGCCATGGAAGAAATTTACCCAATTGCCCCAGTGCTGTGTCACTTATATATCCTTCAAGGGATCTTATTTCTTGCATAGCAACACACTTAGCAAACCCTGCATCACTGTGAGTTTACTCACATCACACTCCACTCCTCCCATCAGAATCTTAAGGAACTGTTTGAGCAAGTGGAAGCTGTACCTGTCAAGCAGCACCAAGAGAGAAAAGTTGATCAAAGCCTGTAAATTACTTCAGGTTGACTGTGGGGCAACAAAGTCCAATATCAACAATGTCTTGCTCTTAGTACATTGCCCAATGCTGCTGGACTCCATCTCTATCAAGTCTGCGGAAAGCCGAGGTGATGAAAATAAGTTAGAGAAAGAACTTCAAGGCAGGGCAGTGGTGGAGCATGCCTTTAATCCCAAGCACTCAAGAGGCAGAGGCAGGAGGATTGCTGTGAGTTCCAGGTTATCCCTATCTACAAAGTGAGTCCAGGACAGCCAAGGCTATACAGAAAAACACTGTCTCAAAAAACCAGAGAGAGAGAGAGAGAGAGAGAGAGAGAGAGAGAGAGAGAGAGAGAGAGAGAGAGAGAGAGACAGAGAGAGACAGACAGAAAGAAAGAAAGACAAACAGACAGACAGACAAACAAAGAGCTTTGGTGCTGCCACTTCACTTCCTGGTGGACAGCAAGCATGATGGCATGAAGATACTCATGCTCATGTTGCAGCCATGGCAGGGATGAGGTAGGTGAGCAGAGCTGGACCCTGCATGGCACAAAAATCTGTGAGGGAATGAGATTCCATTTTATTCAAGCACAGGGTTGGGATTAGTGACCACATTTTGATATTGCTGACATGATAACCACATGAAGGCCAACAGGACAAAAATGAGTGCCACCAAGTTGGTAATCTAATGAGTTCAAGAAGAGAAAAAAAGCACCTTGCCCACCTGGAGGTGGGAGCCCAAAGACTGCACACGGCCGGAACTCTGCAGACCTGGGTAAAAGAATCCAAAGCAGTAGACCCTGCAGCTCTGTGTCAGCATCACCCTTGGGCATCTCTTCCAGCCAGTGGCAGGGCCTGTAAGGATTCCCAAATGTCATGCATTTTCAAATTCCTCTTTCTACATTCATGAACTAAAGAGAAACAAAAAAGGCCTCACACAGGCAGGGACCTTCAGGTAAGAGATGTGGGAAATCATCACCCCTCCATGGCCCTCAGAGAAATACATAGGACTCTCCAGAAGTGTCTTCATGGTCTCAGTAACGTGTGGTTTGAATTTTTCCTCTAATCTTGGGCATTTTGTTTCTCTTTCTGAGATTATAATATATAATACTAGAGAACCAAAAATCATAGAGAGAGCATCCATAAACCTGTGGATTTAGACATCACAATGTACTTTTGCTGCCTTCCAGATAATGTATTTGATTACAAATTACCAGACAGTTGTAAATAGATCTCCCACTGTAATATATTTTTCAGGAATGCACAAAAGAGAAAAGAATAAATTAATTTCAGTATTAAAGCTATTCTATGTACAATGTGTGCTGATAAAATATAAACAGGCAGGACCAGAGAGATAGCGCAGACATTTGAGTACTGACTGCTTCGGCAAAGGACGTGGGTTCAGTTCCCAGAACCTGCGTGAAAGTCACAACAGCTTCTAAGTCAATTTTCAGTTCATCCAACATCCTCTTTTGGCCTCAGCATACCAGGTACATATTTGATACACTTGCATACATACAGTCAAAACACTATGTTATATGTGTGTATATATGTGTATCTATGTGTGCGTGAGAGAGAGAGGTGGAGATAGAGAGACACAGAGAAGCCAGGCCAAGTGGCCCCACTAGTTTTGGTTTATGGCAAGTATGCTAACTGGCAGAGATAGAAAGCATTGCTCAACTCATAGGCTATAAAGCAAGAAAAGTCAGGAAGTATCCAGGGTCTCACATTCCTCTTTAGAACCTAACTTCTCCCATGTCCCCACATTCTAAATGTTCTATTACCTCCAAGACGTGTCCTACCACCAAGAATCAAGACTTTCAAACATGGAACTTATGGAGACATTCAAGATTGAAATTGTTGCACCTAAGCCTTCACCCTTCCTCAATGATCAACCCTTTAAGACATAGGCTAATATCCAAAATAAACAAAGAATTCAAGAAATTAAACACCACCAAACCAAATAATCCAATTAAAAATGGGGTACAACACTTAACAAAGAATTTTCAACAGAGGAATATCAAATGGCTGAAAACACCTAAAGGAATGCTCAACATCCTTAGTTATCAGGGAAATGCAGATCAAAATGACTTTTGAGAATCCATCTGACACCTACCAGAATGGCTAAGATCAAAAATTCAAGTGACAGCATATGCTGACATGGATGTAGAAAAAGGAGAACACTCCTCCATTGCTGGTAGGAGTGCAAACTTATACAAACACTTTGGAAATCAATTTGGCACTTTCTCACAAAATTGTGAATAGTGCTACCACAGGGCACAGCTATACCGCTCCTAGGAATATAAATGAAGGATGCTCTGCCATACCACAAGGACATTTGCTCAACTATGTTTATAGCAGCTTTATTCATAATATCCAGAATCTGGAAACAACCTAGATATCCCTCAACTGAAGAATGGATAAAGGAACTCTAGTACATTTATACAATGGAATACTATGCAGCTATTAAAAACAAGGAAATCTTGAAGTTTGCAGGCAAATGGATAGAACTAGAAACAATCATCCTCAGTGAGGTAACCCAGACCCAGAAAGACACACATGGTATATACTCACTTATAAGCAGATATTAGCCCAACACAGACGTCCTCTGACAGGGGGACTGAGACAGATGCTGGGACTTGCTGCTGGAATCTGCCTGGAGTCCTGAGAGTGGTATGGAAAAATGGGGGAATGGAAAGGCCCAGAGGGTTTAGCAGCACCACATAGAAACCATCCAGGTCGGATGATCTGGACCCAGAGGTCCTGCACAAACTGTTGCACCAACCAAGAACAATGTATACAGTGAACCTAGACCCCCTGTTCAAATACATGCAATGGACAACTCCTTCTCCACGGTTGTGGGGGGAGTAAGGACTCTCTCTGACATGAACTCTGGTGCCCTGAATTTAATCACTTTCCCTTGATGGGGAGGCTCTGAAGGTACACAGAACAAGGGGAAGCAGGCTATTTGAATGAGCCCTGGTAGGCTGTGGTCATATCCTGGTGGAGGCAGTCCCTTTCTGTCAGAGGTCAAGGGGAGGAGAATAGGGTGGAAGAGGGAGGCAGAGTGAATGGGAAGATACAAGGAATGGGTAACAATTGGTATAAATCTGAATAACTTATAATGAATAAAATTTAAAAACAAAACCAACTAAAAAAAAGACACGGGCCTTAGAGGAATATTTAAGACACAGATCATTGCTCCTGAGCATTCAGTCTTCCCCATCCACTTCCTGACAAGCTGTCAAAACAATCCTCATTTGTCTTCGGCCCATAAGTATTTCTTATGAAGGTGACAGTTACACAAGCCTCCCTTACACACACACACACACACACACACACACACACACACACACACACACAAACACAAACACAAACAAACACAGAACCATGGTTGGTCAGCACTCAAACTAAGGCCCTATTGCTTCCCTTGCTGTTGAAATATTTCTGATTTTTTGTATTTTATACTTCAATTGTCATCTCTCAATTAAAGTTTTCTCACAAGGATGACAATACATAGGGCTTGAGACAGAAAAGGCACATTGAATGTTAGGAGGAGGTGGCCCACATCTAAAGCAGAAGGGGCAGAGAGAGGCTGATGCCAGCTCTGCTCTGTCCTTTTCTTGTCACTGGGGCCCGGAGAACATAAATGGACATTCAGTTGACATTGGGGAGCAGTTTTGAAATATCTATCTTCAGTACCCAGCGACCAGTGATAAATTAAAACTTCCTTATCTGTTAACTAGGTGGGTAAAAGAAAATCTACTGGACACCCTTTGAGAGTGTGTCTGTCTTAGGTTTTACACATTGATCCATCACACAGCTTTATCCCTCTCTCCTCCCTATTAGCACCAACTGTAGAACACAAGTACTAAAAATTAACATCTTGAATAGTCATCATGGAATATGGTCAACATGGTATTTTTTTTTTCAGATCGATTACCTAATTAAAGATAAGAAATACCCTGACGATCAGAATGAATTTATGTGCAGTTCTTATATCTCTTGGGGCTCTCTCTTGGCTGGGCATTCGACATTAACAGTGCAAGAACCAGGAGAATTTCTTGTGTGCTCTGTGACTCCAGAAAGAATGCATCTTCAGGGAGGGGAAGGCAACACTTTGAAAAGTACAGTGCTTGGGACAGACATAACTCATCAGGCATGCCTTAGCCAGGAAAATCTGTGAGGCTATTTCAAGGAAGTCCCAAGCAGGGTTGAGATCCCCACACTGCGTCCCCTCACATACTGACTTCCTATATCCCTTTATGGGGATCTTGGGTGGGTAGGGTCCAGCTCAATTAGACCATTCCCAAAATGAAAAACAAACAAACAAACAAACAAAACAAACCACTTGTCCTTATTTACATCCAACAGAGATAAATGAAGCTTCCAGGAGCTCTGTCTTTCTCATGTGGAATTCTAACTTATCTATAGTTCGAAGGAGAAAGTGGTCCAATGTATGTACTAATATTCAACTCAACCTACCCCAAATTTGATTTCCATCTATTCTCTCTTTCCCCTTAACATCCTGACTCTTTCAGTGGCACAGACGACAGATTCACCTTGTGACATGGCAGGGTTTATGTATTGCCCCTCCAAGCACATTTATATTTCAGAATATGACCCCAAAGAAAGCCTTCTGGCAACTCTGCCTGAAAGAAGGATGCTCATCACTGCTGTTGGTATCTTGGGTCCTCATTTACTTGGAACAGCAGCTTGCCTTTCACTATAATAACAACAACAGGGAATCTGGCATTTTATGGTGTTTCCCAGAATCACACCACTTAGAAATCTACCTACTTGAGCATAGGCCAGCTGCTTAGTCACTGATACCTGAATATCCCTCCCACTTCAGTATGATGAGGCCCTGCCATTCTTCCTGCCTTAATGCCTTCTCACACAAACTTGTCTCCCATGGTGATAAGGAAAAAAATTAAAATTCCAGCCTAGATGGCACCATTAACTGTCACCATACACTCACTAAGTGTCAAAATAGATAAATAATGCCAACTGGTAACGATTTCCTTAAGTGACTTCCACTCCCTCTGTCTAACGACACTTGCACCTTAAATTCATGAGCTCGTAGTCACATATAGTGCTCAATGGTGAACACATACACTGTTCAATGCAGAGACACTGCAGATATGATTGTCTCTCCATGGTGATGACAAAGTCATTGGGTAGAATGTTCTTTCATAGAAAAGGGGGAAATCATACCTTCAAAAATAAATACAAATAAATATAAGAGAAAGCGAGAGTGACAAGTCAACCTCCTTGCATCTGTCAGATCAGCCCAGTGTTGGACTCACTACAATCCACCAGTGCATACTGTCCTCTGGGATGGATGGCCTCCTGCCCTTCCACCCACCAAATCATGAATGTTATCTGCAACCACATCTCTTTTCCTCCTTTCTCTCTCCTATTAACCTCAGTCTCATCGAAGCTATCTGGCTTTGCTGAGGTGTTAAATCAAAATCCAGTTACACTGTTTACGAAAAATAAGTATGGTATTGAATGTCTCCAGATCCTACTCATAAAGACCCCCCGTGATCCTAAGAAGTACTGGGTAAACCTGATTTTTAACAGCCATGGAGGGAAATCACTCCCAGACTCTGGAAGAAGGCAGCAGCCCTGTTTTATTCCTGATGCTGCCCTGACATCTAGTGGGCAAATAAAGCATCATTCTGAAGACTCAGCCTTGCTGGCTAGTATTTCTCCAAGCTGGTCACTTCCCTATCCAGGAAATCCAGGGAGAGATCTCAGGGCTGGCAGAAGATCACTGAGAGGAAGAGGCAGGGAGATCATAGTGTGGGATAGCGTGGGCAACCTGTCCTGGGCTCAAAACAAAACATAAAGGGTAGGCTTTGAACTCATTAGCAAAACTCTTGCCTAACACATGAAAGCTGCTAGGATCGTTCTCACGTATAACTGGTTATCAGACAACTAAGCAGGAAGTGTGCCTGTGGTATTGGGTGGATTTATAATAAGTAACTATTACATGCTATCTTTACACATGTAGCTAACAACAGGGAGAACAATGAGCACAGTCTTTAGCTCTTTTTCTGTAAGTCCATCTTTTCCTCTAAGCCATTTGATGTGTCTGCTACAGTATATTATAGGTCTTGTCTTCCAGTTCAGGCAGAGGGGACATCTGCAGCTCTGTCCTCTCCTGATCTAACTTGAAGATTCCTGCTACTGATGCAATTGTTCAGTCCTGGTCTATCCTTAAGTTTTCTGCTTCTGGTGGCATTGTTTGCTCATGGTCTAACTTGCGGTTGCCTGCCTCTGAATATTTTTCTTCTGCACTGCTTTTACATACCTTCTTCTATACTTCTTATAAAAGTTTAAGCTGCACGTTTCACATTAAAGGACAGAAGAAGCAGGAAGAACGAAGGGTATCCCATCTTTCAGAAAGCACATGGCGTGAAGTATTTTCCAGCAAGTTCCCAGAGTCTCATTATGATGTCTCTTGACACAAAGGAGGTCCTTGGGCTTCTAGTGATAGAGTTTCACTGGTGGGAGTTTATAGGCCCTTGCAAGATTGGGAAGACTTTGTCCTGGACCATTTGAAGAGCCTGGATGGACTTAAGGAACTTATATTTAGATATTTCCGCCATGAATTCTGAGGAGAGTTTAGGAACTAGAGGAGAGGGTCTACCAAACATGGTCTCATAGGGAATTAATTAATAGGAATAGGGGGGTCTTCTGGGCTTGGAACAAGGCAAAGGGAAGGAGGGATACCCAATGATTGCCAGTTTCTAGGGTTAATTTAGTTAAGGTCTACTTCAAGGCCCAATTCATCCTTTCTACCTGTCCTGATCTCTGGGGATGGTAAGCATAATGTAATTTCCAATTAATCCCCAAAACCTTAAATAAGTGGTGTGTTACCTTAGAGATGAAGGGTTATCCATTGTCTGATTCTATAATCAGGGGGAGTCCATACCTGGGTATGAGTTCATCAGTGATCTTGGTTACTATGGATGCTGTCTCTCTCTTCGTGGAATAGGCACCTACCCATGTTGAAAAGGTAGCTATGAAAACTAGAAGATACAGACTCAGATCCAAGATGGTGGCACCAAATACACACCTTGTTAGATCAGCAGGACAGCAGTGACTATTCAACAACCAAAGGACCTATCTGAGAATCACAAAACACTAGTACTGGTGACCCATAGGTGAGAGGAGTCCAAACTGTGTGGAACATAGTCAGATCCAGTTTTGGGCTACCTCACAAAAACCAACAAAAAGTCCTGGGTCCCTGCATAAATGAGTGCATAGCCTCCAAAGTCTAGCACCCCACTCCTGGCTGGTGGGCAGCTTTTGATCTCCTGGGGCACAGAAGGAGCCATGGCTTGCAAAAACACCAGTATCTGTGGGTTCTAACACCAAGCAGGCCCCGCAGTCTGGAAAACAAGTGGATTTGACTCAGGTCACCCAGAAAAGTTACAGAAAGCTCCACTCCTGGGTCCAAGCAGGCACTGAGCACATGCTCCAACCAGGGCCATCACAATGGAAAGAGGCCAGTGTAAGAACACAAGCAACAATTCCTAGGACCATTTGATACCACCAAACCCTAGCAGTTCCACCACCACAACAAGCTCTGGAGATACTGTCACCTCTGATGCACAAGACAAGGACTTCAAAACTGAGATTATTAAAACGATAGAGGCCTTGAGGGAGGAAAATAAATCCATGAAACTAGAACAGCAATACACAAAAAAAGAGATGAAAGAATTGAACAAATCACTTAAAGAAATTAGCAAAAGATAGAACTAAAATTAAGTAAGAAAAGGAAATTGAATGAAAGGTTTCAAGACCTAAAAATGGAGATAGAAATGATAAAGAAAACACAATCTGAGATAATCCTGGAAATGGAAAACCTAGAGAAGAGGACTGGATCTACATACACAAGCGTTGCCAAGGGAATTCAGGAGATGGAAGAAAGAATATCAGGGTTAGAAGATATAATTGAACAAATTAAAACAACAGTCAAAGAAAATGTTAAATCTACAAAGCTCCTGCCACAGAACATCCAAGAACTCTGGGATACTATGAAAAGACCAAACCTAAGAATCATAGAGATAGAAGAAAAAGAAGACTCCCAAATGCAAGTCCCAGAAAATATTTTCAACAAAATCATGGAAGAAAACTTTCTTAACCTAAAGAAAGAAATGCCCATACATATACAAGAAGTCTACAGAACTTCAAATAGATTGGACTGGAAAAGGAAATCCTCCCATCACAAAATAATCAAAGCACTAAATGTACAGAACAAAGAAAGAATACTAAAATCTGCAAGAGAAAAAGGCCAAGTCACATATAAAGGCAAACCTATCAGAATTACACCTGACTTCTCAACAGAGACTATATCAGCCACAAGGGCCTGGACAGATACCATGCAGACACTAAGAGACCAGAGATGCCAACACAGACCACTATACCCAGCAAAACTTTCAATCACAATAGATTGGAAAACAAGATATTCCATGACAAAACCAAGTTCAAACAGTACCTACAAATCTATCCCTACAGATGATACTAGAAGGAAAACTTAAACCCAAGGAGAGTAACTTTACCTAGGAAAACAAAAGAGATAAATAACCCCACACCTACAAAAACAAAAGAAAGGAATCTCTCTGTCTCCCTCCCCTCCCCTCCCCTCCCCTCCCCTCCCCTCCCTCCATCCCTCCCTCCCTCCCTCTCTCTCTCTCTCTCTCCTATTACAAATATCAGAAAATAGGAACCAATAATCACTGATAATTCATATCTCTCAACATCAATGGCTTCAACTCCCCATGAAGAGATACAGGCTAACAGATTGGATGTAAAAACAGGATGCATCATTCTGCTGCATACAACAGACACACCTCAGCCACAAAGATAAATATACCTTAGAGTAAAGGGCTGGAAAAAGGTATTCAAAGCAAATGAACCCAAGAAACAAGCTGGAGTAGCTATCCTATTATGTAATAAAATAGACTTTCAACTAAAACCAATTAAAAGTGATAGGGAAGGTGACTTCATACTCATTAAAGGGAAATACACCAAGATTATGTCTCAATTCTGAACATCTATGCCCCAAATGCAGGAGCACACACATTCATAACAGAAACATTAGAAAAGCTTAAATCACACATTGAACCCCACACAATAATAGTAGGAAAATTCAACATCCCACTTTCACAAATAGATAGATCATCGAGGCAGAAATAAAATAGAAAAACAATGAAAATACTGACATAATGAATCAAATGGTCCTAGCACGCACGCGCGCGCGCGCGCGCGCACACACACACACACACACACACACACACACACACACACACACACATACACGGGGTGGGGGAGCGAGGGGGGATCTTTTCACCTAAACTTAAAGAATTCACATTCTTCTCAGACCTCACTAAACCTTCTCCAAAATTGACCATATACTCTGTCACAAAACAACCCTCAACAGATACGAAAAGATCAAAATAATTGTTTGCATCTCATCAGACCACCAAGGATTAAAGCTGGAACTCAACAACAATAGAAACAACAGAAAGTCTACAAGATCATGGAAACTGAACAACTCCTAGAATTCAGTGAAACTGAAGGCACAATATATCCAACTTATGGGACACAATTAAAGCAGTGCGAAGAAGAAAGCTCATAGCACTAAGTGCCTTTATAAAGAAACTGGAGAGATCCCATACTAGCAACTTAACAGCACACCTGAAAGCTCCAGAACAAAAAGAAGCAGACTTACCAGAGAGTAGAAATCATTAAACTCAGGGCAGAAATCAATATCTATATCCATATCTCTATATTATATATATATATATATATCTGAAGATATTTTCTTTTTTCCATTGTATGGATTTGGCTTCTTTGTCAAAATTCAAGTTATCATAAGTGTGTGTGGTTTATTTCTGGGTCTTCTAGTCAATTCCATTCATAATTGGTATTAGCTCTTCTTTGAAGGTCTGGTAGAATTCTGTACTGAATCCATATTATCCTGTTTTGTTGTTGTTCCCATATATATATGAGAACAATTCAAAGAATCAACAAAACCAAGAGCTGGTTCATTGAGAAAATAAACAAGATAGACAAACACTTAGCTGAACAAACTGAAAAGCAAAGGGAAAGTATTCAATTCAACAAAATCAGAAATTAAAAGGGAGATATGACAGACATTAAGGAAGTCCAAATAATCATTAGGTCATACTTCAAAAGGCTTATATGCCACAAAATTTGAAAAGCTAAATGAAATGGACAACTTTCTTGATAGATACCAACTACCAAAATTGAATCAAGATCAGGTAAATAAACTAATTAGTGCTATATCTCTTAAGAAAATAGAGGCAGTCCTCAAAAGTCTGCCAACCAAAAAAAAAAAAAAAAAAAAAAAAAAAAAAAAAAAAGACACACATGGTATGGATGCACTTATAAGTGGGTATTAGCCAGATAATATAGGATAACCATTCCACAAACTAAACACCCGAAGAAGCTAAGTAACAAGGAGTGCCCATGGGAACACTTTTCTGGTAAGACTGAGAACCTGTCCTAGAGTCTGGACCTCGGGTACTACCTTGAGTACTCTGATATACCCTTGATTGAGAACGGAGACCTTGGGACCTTTGATCTCAAGGCCCATTGTTCTCATCTGGAAGCAAACAGTGATTGGACCAACCCACCGGAAGCAGAACACAGGCTGCCTGCTGGATGCTGAAGGACAACTGACCCTTCTCCCCATTTTCTTTTTTAAAGGAGGTATCATCATAGCATGCAGCTGGGGACTGTTGGGTGTTGAACCAGAACCTGACTGCCAGTGACCTTATCAATATTGCTTACTTGCCATTTTAAATTGGATGAGGCAGGGGCAAACATCAAAATAAAGATAGTTAATAAAGGGTCAGGAACATAAGGGATTACTGGACCAACTTAACTGTTTAGTGGGTCTCAAAGGCAAGTTTGTACAGAATTTTTTGAGGATATTAACAGTGATCTCAAATAGACAAACCATTTTCCTCAATACTATGCAAGTCTCCACCTGTGTGGAACTTATTAGGTCTAGCTCCCCTATTTTGGATCAAGACCTCCAAGAGAGTTTATCTGTTGCTGGAGGAATCCCAGGCTGTGAGCTGTGGATGTCGTCACTTGTCTCAGAAGTCCCCAATCAGATATGTCTAGCTGGTGGAGCTGCTGCATGGTTCAGGCACATCCAAGGAGGACGGCAGGTCCAGGAAGGAATCTTTAATCTCTGTCTGGTGTGCAGTACTTTATTCTTCCTTGTGGAGATACGCCTGGAAGTAAACACAAGGGGCTCAGATCCCTGACAACTGGATATCTATGCAGAGGGTACTTTAAGAGAAGGAGGTAATGCATAGGTTAATCCAGTAGCCATCTGATTGTCAATGCATTGTACAGGCCCAGAAGAAAAGGCAAGGGGTAGAGTCTAATAAAGGGTAGCTGCTTGAATGAAAAATAGGGAAATTTCCTGGGAGTCTGGATGGGTATCATGAGGGCACTGCAGAAAGCAAGAGGTGGGTGTCAGAGGACTTTCAATTTTGGGCTGGCATCTTTTAAGTGGGCAGTCACCCCTGTTGAAGTTAGGAAAGCAAGAAAGAGGGCTGGGAATCATAAATTTTCTTAAAGTAGTGTTAATTATGTATCCAGAATAAACAGTTATAGCTTGTCTGTTAGAAAATAAACTGGCTTTAATAGTTGGTAATGTAGGTTATTTGACTTGAGAAGTGGATCCATGATCCTGGAACAATACATCAGACGTTAATCTTTAATAAAACCCATAATCATACAGAAGCAGTCTATCATCAAATACGGAGAACAATTAAAATTGATTTTTATCTCAAAATCCTGTTTTTACAAATAGAAACGTTAAGTCAGAATTTCCTGTGGAAATTTACAAAGACATTTAAGTCCTCACTGTTTAGGTTTTTGTTTTTTTCACATATAAATTGTGTTTTGTCTGCATGTCTGTACGTGCTCTACATGGATTCACTGTCCATTGAGGCCAGAAGAGGGTGTCGTAACTCTTGGACCTGGAGTTACAGATGGCTGTAACTGTGCAGATGACAGTATGGGTGCTGGGAGACAAACTTGAATCCTCCGCAAAAGCAGTAAGAGCTCCTAGCCACTAGGCCATCTCTTCAGCTTTCACCTGCCCATTACTAAAGCACTCTATATGATGCTGAATCATGGATTTTCCCTTCCATGTGTTAAATGTCAGAGCTGAGAGGTGTCCTTTGTCACTTTACTTTGCTCTCTTCTCAGGCATTCCAAGTATTGGGATCCCAGGATGGACTCTCTAACCGAGATCTAGTTTGTACTCTCTATCTCTTCATTCCCTCAGCAATAGGAAACATCAAGAAAATACCTATATCTTGTTCACTTTCTTATCCTGTTTACTTGCCTGATAAGAAGATAACATGCAAGGCAATTGCCATAACACTCTTTCTTTAATTCCTTCCTTACAATTTCAAGGTCCTGTTGGTCAGCCAACTCAGCTTCAGTTGCATATCTTACTATATATGGCAGTAGTCACACCACCTCAGAGATGACTTTCCAGAAGTCTTGTGACATACATGCTACTCCTAGTGACTGCAATTAATGTTCTAGTCAGTGAACCATATTCAGCAAGAAGGTACAACATTCATATCACATAAATGTAGCTACCCAAATAATACCGCAATAAATAAAGTCATTTAGCTGGGTGGTACGGTGCATACCTTTAATCCAAGCACTCAGGAGACAAAGGCATACAGAGCTTTGTGAGTTTGAGGCCACCCTGAACTACAGAGCAAATTTCTGGGCAGCTAAGGCTGCCTCAAAAAGAATCACTGGCCAGTCTCCCTAATGAAAAAGGAAACAAAAATTCTCAAAAAAAGTCAACAAAATTTTATGACATATCCTCTTGTTGTGTGCTGGAGCATCTTCTGGGTATATTCCAAGGAGTGGAATAGTTGTGTCTTGAGGAAGCCCTATTCCCATTTTTCTGAGATAGCACCAGACAGATTTCCAAAGTGGCTGTACTAGTTTGCATTCCCACCAGCAATGAAGGAGTGTTCCTCTCTCCCCACATCCTCGCCAGCATGTGGTGTTGCTTGAATTTTTGATCTTAGCCATTCTGATGGGTGTAAGATGGAATCTCTGAAGAGACTTGATACCTTATGAACATATACAGGAGGAGGTAATCCCCCTCAGGAACAGTCATAAGGGAGGGGAATAATGGGAAAATGGGAGGGAGGGAAGAATGGGAGGATACAAGGAATGGGATAACCATTGAGATGTAACAAGAATAAATTAATAAAAAAAATTTAAAAAAATTTTTATGACATATCAAAAAAATCATCCACCACTATCAAATTGCCTTCACTTCATAAATATAAGGTTGGTTCAACATAGGAAAAACAGTAAATGTTATAAATCACCTCAAGGATTCGAATAAAAATATCATATAAAAAGAGTCAGAAAACTCCTTCCTCAATGACATCTATTTATGATTTAAAAAGATACTTAAGGGGGCAGCCACTTAAGGAAAACAAGTGACACCATAACACAGCAGCCCTCTATCCGGACAAATACAGCAGTAGTAAGTTATGCCTGCCCTTTGTACACTTCATCTATGGGACTTTACCCTATGTGTGCATCCCTGGAGGTCGGCAGACCCCAGCGACCATCAGAGTGCAGCTCCATCCTGGAGGCCATTAAAGAAGAAATGAATAATTCCCTTAAAGAAATACAGGCAAACACAATGAAACAGGTGAAGGAAATGAATAAAACTGTCTAAGACCTGGAAGTAGAAACAACAAATACAGCACAGTTTGAGGTAATCCTGGAGAAGAGGAACCTAGGAAATAGAACAGGAAAAACAGATTCAAGCATAACCAATGGAACCACAAAATAGAAAAAGAATTGCAGGCATAGAAGATATGATATAGTAAACTGATACTTTAATCAAAGAAAATGTTAAATCATCAACAGAATACAACAGATGGAAGACAGACTATCAATAGTAGAAGATACAGTTGAGGTTATTGATACATCAGTTAAAGAAAATGTTAAAACTAAAAAATTCCTGACACAAAACATCTGGGAAATCTGGGACACTATAAAAAGCCCAAACCAAAGAATAATAGGAATAGAAGCAGAAAAAGAATCATAGAAGAAAAGTTCCCCAACCTAAAGAAAGAAATGCCCATAAACATATAAGAAGACCACAGAACTCCAAATAGATTCAACCAGAAAAGAAAATCTTCCCATCACATAATAACCAAAATACAAAATGTACAGAACAAAGAAAATATTAAAAGCTGCAAGAGAAAAAGGCCAAATCACATATAATGGCAAACATATCAGAATAACACCTGACTTCTCAACAGAGAGTATGAAAGCCAGAAGGGCCTGGATTGATATGATCCAGACACTAAGAGACCACAGATGCCAACACAGACTACTACACCCAACAAAACATTCGATTACCACAGATCGAGAAAACAAGATGTTCCATGACAAAACAAAGTTTAACCAGCACCTAGCCACAAATCCAATCCTACAGAAGATACCCTAGGAGGTAACTAAACCCAGGAAAACCCAGCAAGTAAATAACTCCACATCTGCAAAACCAAAAGAAAAGAAACGCCCCCTCCATCCCTTCCTCCCTTCCTCCCTTCCTCCATCAACATAAAAAAGAACAGGAACTAATAACCACTAGTCCTTAACATCACTCAATATCAATGGCCTTAACTCCCCCAATAAAAAGACACAGGCTAAAAGTATGGATGTAAAAACAGAGCCCAGAATTTTGCTGCATACAAGAACTACATCTCAGCAATAAAGATAGACATTACCTCAGAGTAAAGGGCTGGGAAAAGGTATTCCAAGCAAACAGACCAAAGAAGCAAGCAGAAATAGTCATTCTAGTATATAATACAATACTTTCAACCAAAACCAAAAAAGATGGGGAAGGACACGTTATACTTATTAAAGGAAAAATGCATGAAGAGGACAATGTCTCAATCGCAAACATCTATGAGCCAAACACAGAAGTACCCTCACCCATAAAAGAAACATTACTAAAGCTTAAATCATGCATTGAACCCCACACATCAATAGTGGGAGACTTCAATACCCCACTCTCATCAATAGATAGATCACCAAGACAGAAGCTAAATGGAGAAATAATGAAAATAATAGACATCATAAAATAATTGGACCTAACAGATATCTACAGAACATTTAACCCAACACAAAGACTACACCTTCTTCTCAGTGCCTCACAGAACCTTCCCCCAAATTGACCATTTGTCACAAAGCAAACCTCAACAGATACAAGAAGATTGAAATCACCCCTTGCATCCTCTCAGATAACTATGGACTAAAATTGGAACAGAGATACAACAGAAAGCCTAAAAACAACTGGAAACTGAAGAACTCCCTACTCAATGACCCCTGGGTCAGTGAGGAATTAAAAATAGAAATTAAAGACTTCATATAATTCAAGGAAAATGAAGGCACAATGTACCAAATCTTATGGGACACAATGAAAGCAGCACTAAGAGGAAACTTCACATCATTAAGTACCTTCAGAAAGAAATTGGCGAGATCCCATACAAGCAACTTAACAGCACACCTGAAATCTCTAGAAGAAAAAGAAGCAGGCACACTCAAGAGGAGAAGATGCCTGGAAATCATCAGAAAGATACCAACTACCAAAATAGAATCAAGATCAAGTAAACAATTAATTAGTACTATATTTCCTAAGGAAATAGAGGTAGTCATCAAAAGTCTCCCAACTAAAAAAAGCCCAGTACAAGATGGATTCACTGAAGAATTCTACCAGACCTTCAAAGAGGAGCTAATACCAATTATCTTCAAACTATTACACAAAATAGAAATGGAAGGAATATTACCAAGCTTATTCTATAAGGCCACTGTCATCTTGATACCTAAACCATACAAAGACCAAACAAATAAATAGAATTTCAGAACAATTTCCCATATGAATGTTGATGCAAAAAAATTCAATAAAATCCTTACAAATTGAATCCAAGAACACATCAAAAATCATTCACGATGAGGGAGATCCAACATGGCAGCTAGGAACACATAGAGTTTGATCAGCAGTACAGCAGAGACTATACAGTGACCTAAAATCCAAAGTGAGAACTACAAAACACCAGTGCTGGGGATTCCCAAGTGTGAGGGGGGGCACCCTGTGTGGAGCATAGGTTGGTCCAAGCCTTCAGCCACATGGCTAATCCACAGAAAAGTCCCTAGAGCCTTGAAAATCCTGGGAGTGTGCCTGGCAGATCCTGTAGCTTCTGAGCTCCTGGTATCAGACAGCACTGTGGGGCAAGGAAACACCCATGTCTCTGGACTCTAGAGAAAATTAAATATTCCACAACAAAAGCAAATTTAAACAGTATCTGTTCCCAAACCCATCTATACAGTAGATACTAGAATGAAAACTCTAATCCAAGGAGGCTAACTATACCAAGAAAAACACAGAGAACAGATAACTTTACTTTAGGAAAAAACAAAAATTAGACAAGCACTCAAACACATTACTATAACCAACATCAAAACAAAAGGACTTAACAGTCACTGGTCATTAATCTCTCATTCAATATAAATGGCCTCAACTTTCCAATAAAGAGACACAGACTAATAGAATGGATGCATAAACAGGTTCAACAGTCTGCTGCATTCAAGAAACATACCTCAGCCATAAAGATAGCCATTACCTCTAAATAAAGGGCCAGAAAAATGTCTTCTAAGAAATGGGCACAAGAAGCAAGCTCAGGTAGCCATTCTAATATATAGTAAAATAGACTTTCAGCCAAAATTAATCAAAAGAGATGAAGAAGGGCACGTCACACTCAACAAATGAAAAATCTACCAAGAGGACATGATAATCCTGAACATCTATACCCCATATACAAAGCTACCCACATTTGTAAAAGAAACATCAATAAAGCTTGAACCACATATCAATCTCCACACATTAATAGTAGGAGACTTTAATACCCCTCCATATAAGTAAAGGATAGGCCAGCAAAACAAAAGCTAAACCAAGAAATAATGTCATTAACAAATGTAATGGATCAAATAGACCTAACATATCTATAGAAATTTTCATTCAAACACAAAAGATTATACCTTCTTCTCAGCAACTCAGGGAACCTTTTCCAAAACTGACCATACAGAAAGTCACAAAACAAGGCTCAACAGATTAAAGATTGAAATAATACCTTGAATCTTACCATAACACCATGAACTAAACTTGGACCTTAACAACAACAGAAATAGCAAAGAGCCTACACAGTCTTGTAAACTGGGTCAGAGAAGAAAGAAATAACGAAATTAGGGTCTACCTAAAATTAAATGAAATGAAGGTACAATATATCCAAACTTATGGGACACAATGAAAGCACTTCTAAAAGGAAAGTTCATAGCACTTCACAAAGAAAATGTAAACATCTCAATACAATCCTTACCATAATGGCACATATGGAAGACCTAGGGGGAAAAGCAGACACGTTCAAGAGGAGTAGACAGCTGCAAATAAGCAAACTCAGGCCTGAAATCAATAAATTAGATACAAAAAGAACAATTCAAAGAATCAACAAAACAAAGAGCTGCTTGTTTGAGAAAATCAACAAGATAGACAAACCCTTACTCAAATTAACTAAAAGGCAGAGAGACTATATCCAAATCAATAAAATCTTGGCATGACTCTTACCAAGTAAGTGAAAAAGTTGTATGAAAAAAACTTCAAGTCTCCGAGAAAAGAAATTGAAGAAGCTATCAGAAGATGGAAAGGTCTCTCATGCTCAAGGATCAGGAGGATCAACATAGCAAAAATGGCCATCTTACCAACACCAATCTATGGATTCAATGCACTCCTTATCAAAATACCTCCACAATTCTTTGCAAATATTGAAAGATAAATTCTCAACTTCATATGAAAAAAGAAAAACCCACAATAGATAAAACAATCCTGTACAATAAAAAAGTCTCTTGGAGGAGTCTCCATCTCTGATACCAACCTGTACTGTAGAGCCACAGTAATAAAAATGGCATGGTGTTGGCATAGAAATAGCTGCTTGTTCAATGGAATTGGATCAAAGACCCAGAAATAAGCCACATACGAATGGACACTTTATTTTTAACAAAGAGGCCAAATCCATACAATGGAAAAAAAGATAGCATCTTCACCAAATGGTGCTGGACTAATTGGATGTCTACATGTAGAAAAATGCAAATGTACCATTATTTACCACCTGCACAAAATTAAAGTCCCAGTTGAATAAAGACTTCAACATAAAGCCAGACATACTAAATCTGTTAGAAGAAAAAGTGGCAAAGAGCCTTGAACTTATTGGCACAGGAGACAACTTCCTGAACAGAACACCAACAGCTCAGGCTCTAAGATCAACAAGTAATAAATGGAACCTCAGGAAACTGAAAAGCTTCTGTAAGGCAGAGGACACTGTCAACAAAACAAAACAACAGCCTACAGACTGGGAGAAAATCTTCACCCAACCTACATCCAACAAAGTGCTAATTTCTAAAATATATAAAGAACACAAGAAATTAAACACCATCAAACCAAATAACTTGATTTAAAAAACGAGGTGTAGAACTAAACAGAATTCTCAGCAGAGGAACAATGAATGACAGAAAAACACCTAAAGAAATGCTCAACACCCTTAGCTATCAGGGAAATGCAAATCAAAATGACTCTGAGATTTCATTTACACCTACCAGAATGGCAAGGATCAAAAATTCAAGTGACAGCACATGTTGGTGAGTGTGTGGAGAAAAAGGAACACTTCTCCATTGAGTGCCAACTTGTACAACCACTTCAGAAATCAACCAGGCACTTTCTTAGAAAATTGGGAATAGTGCTACTGCCAGATCCGGCCATATTACTCCAGAACATATACCCTAAAGATGCCCAACCATACAACAAGGACATTTGCTCAACTATGTTCATAGCGGCTTTATATTCATAATATAAAGAATCTGGAAACAACCAAGATGTCCCTCAACTGAGGAATGGATAAAGAAACTGGTACATTTACACTATGAAATGCTATTCAGGTATGAAAAACAAGGAAATCATTAAAATTTCAGGCAAATGGATGGAACTTGAATCAATCATCCTGTATGAGGTAACCTAGACCCAGAAAGACATGTGTGGTATATACTTACTTGTAAGTAGATATTAGCCCAACATAGATCCCCACTGAGAGACTCCACACAGCAGGGGATTGGGGCAAATGCTGGAACTCACTGCTGGATTCCACTGCTGGACTCCTGGTAGACTGCTGAAACTGGTAAGGAAGGAAGGGGGCAGATGGAAGGACCCAGAGGGTTCAGGAGCCCTACAAGTGACCTTCAAGATCTTGACCCAGGGTATCCTGTACAAACTCTTGGACCAACCAAGTACAATGCATTCAGTAAACCTTGAATCTATGTTCAGATATAGCCATTGGACAGCTCATTCTCCATCGTTGTGGGGAGAGCAAGGACTGCCTCTGACATGATCTCTGGTGCCCTGGATTTGATCATTTCCCCTTTGGTGGGGAGGCCTAGTGGGTGTAGAGAGGAAGGGGAAGCATGCTATCTGGATGAAACCTGATAGGCTGTAGTCATATAGCAGGGGAGAATGTTACCTTCTGTCAGGTCTAAGTGAGGGTAATAGGGCAGAAAAGGGAGGGAGGGAGAGAATGGAAAGATACTAGGAAAGGGATAACAATCAAGATGTCATCTGTATAAATTAAAATTTAAAAAGTCATTCACCATGACCAAGTAGGCTTCATCCCCAGCATGCAGGGGTGGTACAATATGTGGAAATCAATCAGTGTAATCCATCATAAAACACATGATCATCTCCTAAGATGCAAAAAAATCATTTGACAAAATCCAACACCCATGCATGTTGAAAGTCTTAGGGGAGGTCAGGGATAAAAGGCACATACCTAAACATATTGAATGCAATATACATCAAGCCTATAACCAACAGCAACCTAAACGGAGAGAAACTTAAATCAATTCACCGAACTCAGGGACAAGACAAGACTGTCCACTCTCTCTCTGCATCTCTTCAATAAAGCATTTGAAGTCCTGGATAAAGCAATAAGACAGCTAAAGGAGATCAAAGATATACAAATTGGATAGGAAGAAGTCAGTGTATCACTATTTGTAGATGATATGATAATTTACATAAGTGACTTCAAGAATTTTACCAAGGAACTCCTACAGCTGATAAACACAAAATGGCTGGATACAAACTCAGTTCAAAAGAATTGGTATCCCTCCTTTATACAAAAGACAAACAGGCTGAGAAAGAAATTATACAAACAAAACCCTTCACAATGGCCACACACACAAAAAATTCATAAAGTATCTTGGTGTAACAATAACAAAGCAAGGGAAAGACCTGTATGAAAAACACTTGAAATCTCTGAAGAATGAAATTTAATAAGACATCAGAAGATAAAGATCCTCCATGCTATGGATCAGTAGGATTAACATAGTAAAAATGGCTATCGTACCAAATGCAATCTATTGATTCCATGCAATTCCCATCAAAATGCCAACAAAATTCTTTACAGACCTTGAAAGAAAATTCTCAAGTTCATTTAAACAAACAAACAAAAACCAAATAGCTAAGGCAATCCTATAGAATAAAAAATCTTCTGGAGGTATCTCCAGCCTGTATCTCAAGCTGCACTAGAGACAATCAGTAATAAAAACAGCATGGTTCTGACAGAAGCAGGCCGACTGAACAATGGAATTGAATCATCAAAGGCTCAACCACAAACTGATACACCTATGGACAATTGATTTTTGAGAAAGAAGGCAAAACTATACAAAGGAAAACAAATACCATCTTCAACAAATGGTGTTGGTCTACCTGGATGTATACTTTTAGAAAAATTCAAATAGACTCTTATTTATCACCCTGCACAAAACTAAAGTCCAAGTAGATTAAAGATCTCGAACTAAAACCAGACACACTATATCTGTTAGAAGAAAACGTGGTAAAGAGGTTTGAGTGCTTTGCAAAGGAAACAATTTCCCGGACAGAACACAATAGCTCACCCTCTAAGATAAGCTATTAATAAACGGAACTCAGGAAACTGAAAAGCTTCTGTAAGGTAAAGGACATTGACAACAAAACAAAATGGAAGCCTACATCTGACCAAAAGCTAATATCTAAAATATATAAGTAACTCAAGAAAATAAATATTCCCAAACCAAATAATCCAATTTTAAAAATGGGTACAGAGCTAAACAGAAAATTCTCAATAGAGGAATACCGAATGGCCGAGAAACACATAAAGAAAAACTAAACATCCTAAGTCATCAGGGAAATGTAAATCAAAATAACTCTGAGATTCCATCTTAATCTTAAACCTACCAGAAAGGCTAAGATCAAAACTTCAAGTGACAGCACATGCTGGTGAGGATGTGGAGAAAGGGGAACATGCATCCATTGATGGTGGAAGTGCAAACTTGTACAACTACTTTGGAAAACAGTTTGACAATTTCTCAGAGAAATGGAAATAGTTCTACATCAAGACCCAGTCATATCACTCCTGGACATATACCCAAAAGATGCTCCACCACACAACAAGGCCATTTGCTATAGTATGTTCATAGTATATTTGTAATAGCCAGAATCTGGAAACAACCTAGGTGTCCCTCATCTGAAGAATGGATAAAGAAACTGTGGAATATTTACACCATAGAATACTACTCAGCTATTAAAAACAGGGAAATCTTGAAATTTGCATGCACATGTTTGGAACTAGAAATGATCATCCTGAGTGAGGTAACACAGACCCAGAAAGACTAGCATGGTATATACATACTTATAAGCAGATATTATGCACATAATACAGGATAACCACACAATAATACACAGACCTAAAGAAACTAAATAACAAGGATGACCCTACAGAGAATGTTTAATTCACATTCAGAAGAACAAATACATTAGAAACCAGAAACAGTTGAAGAGAAGGAACAGAAAGGGAGCCTACCATCGAGGTCCTTTCAAAGAATCCACTCACCAGGAGATCAAAGCAGATGCTAAAACACTCAGCCTAACTTCAGGGTGTAGTGCAGGGAGTCTTATGGAAGAGTTGGGGAATAGAAAGACCAGAAGGGGTCATGAGCTCCATAAGGAGAACAATGGAGCTAACAAATTTGGGCAGAGGGAGGAGGTAATGCAGAGACTGATGCACCAACCAAAACCATGCATGGGGAGGACTTCAACCTGCTGCTCAGATGTAGTAGATAGGCAACACAGTCTCCTTGTGAATCACATAATATGGGGAGTAGGGACTGCCTCCGACATGGACTCTGGCTCCCATCACTTCCCCCTAGCAGGGCAGCCTTGCCAGGCCACAGACGATGAGGATATAGGCAGTCCAGATGAGAAGTGATAGGCTGAGGTCAGATGATGAAGGAGGAGGGGTCCCCTTCTGAGGACTAAGGAAAGGAGGAAGAGGGTATGAGGGAGGGAGGGTGGCAGGAAGAGGTAGACAATCAGGACTTAAAGTGAACAAATTAAATAATTTTAAAGAAATTTGAAAAGGAGAAATTATTAAATCTAAAAAAGCATGCATGAGATGGACCTAGGCCTTCTACACGTGTTACAGATGTGCAGGTTGGTCTTCATGTGGGACCCCTAAAAGTAGGGAAAAGAGGCTGTCTCTGACAACTTGATATGCCAAGGAGGGGTTGGTATCCATGATAGGCCTCCCCTTTTCTGAGAAGAAAAGAGGTAATGGGGGAGGGGAGGTAAGAAGGAGGGATTGGGAGGAGAGGAGGGAGAATAAGATGAAATCAGGATGTAATCAATTGATGAAAAAAGATCACCTGTAAAAGCTTATGGTGCTTAAGAATCACTGGGATCTTATTAAAACATGGGGTTTTGATTCCTACTCTAGACTCTGCATGTCTCAAAAATTCCTCAGTGGATTACATTTAGAGTTGTTCTGATTTAAAACACCCACAAATTATAATTATGCTTGGGCAGTTGCTCAGTAAGTCCAATGAAAGGCACTAAGAGTGAGAGGGTGTATATGGTTGCAACACTAAATGTTGCTGACTCTAAGAGGTTTAAAACAGATTTTTTTTTCACATTTTAGAATCTATAAAATTGATACGTATCCTGACCAGATAAAATACAACCGTTTTTTTTTTCCATTTTATTATTTTATTCATATTACATCTCGATTGTTAGCCCTTCCCCGGTTTCCTCCCATTCTTCCCTCCCTCCCACTTCCCGCTTTCTCCCCTCCCCTATGTCTGTGATTGAGGGAGACCTCCTCCCCCTATATATGCTCTTAGAATATCGAGTCTCTTCTTGGTAACTTGCTATCCTTCCTCTGAGTGCCGCCAGGCCTCCCCATCCAGGGGACGTGGTCAGAAAAGGGGCACCAGAGTTCGTGTGAGAGTCAGATCTCACTCTCCACTCAACGGTGGAGAATATCATGATCGTCGGCTAGGTCTTGGTAGGGGTTCGAAGTTTAATGCCTATTCTCCTTGGCTGGTGCCTTAGTTTGAAGAGGACCCCAGGGCCCAGATCTGCCTGTCATAAAGTTCTTCTTGTAGGTTTCCAGGACACTGTGGGTCCTACTATTTCCTTATTCTTCCATGTTACTCTTGCCTAAAGTCTCAATAGGATGTCTTCTTCTCTGACCCACTTTCTTGGTAAGTAAAGATTTTCATGGTACGTATCCCTTGGACTAGTGTTTTGATATAAGTGAGTATATACCATTTGTCTTTTTTTGCTTCTGGGTGAACTCACTCATAATAATTTCTAGATCCACAAATTTCGGGAATTCCTTGTTTCTAATAGCTGAGTAGTATTCCATCGTGTAAATGTACCACAGTTTCTTAGTCCATTCTTCTACTGAGGGACACTTAGGCTGTTTCCATGTTCTGGCTATTATAATACAACTGTCTTTATATACAGAATTTAGTTCTCCCTTGAACTGCACTTGAGACCATACTGACCATACTTTAAGATGTGCAGGGCCTGGAACTCCAGGACTAACTTTTTTTTTTTTTTTTTTTTTTAACTGATTACAGATTACTAGCATCAGAGGTGAAAGTCTTTCTGCAACAGGACACATGCAACAGCTACGGAACATTCATTGCTTGTCAAGCAGTTGATTTAAAATGGTACATAGACAGAAATGTGTGTGTATATATATACGTATTTATTTTAATGCTGTTAACCTTTCTAAGCAATTTTAAACAGTTGTTATTCCTAGGTATGCACAATAGCGTTGAGATATGCCAAGGAACTTCATCTCTGATTAAAAGGCATGACAGGAGTGTAAACTACCAAATCAGAGGCTTAATTTTTACTGCATCTTCTCTTTGCTCTAATACAGCTCCAGTGCTTGCTTCCCCTTCCTGCAACATCTCTTTTCTGCTCAAGTACCAATGGCTTAGGTCTGTGATACTGCACCTCAGCAGCGTTTTACAGGGGCCAAGGGTGAAAGGGCAGCGAGTAGAGGGGAGCAGGGCCTTGACAGCTGTTATCCTGGCGTGTAGTGGCTAGGTCCGGCCAAGGCCTTGGATCCACTTCTTGTAGTTCTCCTGAGCGGATCCTGACATTAGACACTCTCGATCCTGACATTAGAGAATGAATCTGCTGATTCGCACTCTACGCCTCGATTTATTTTGTGTACTGTGATCCAGTTCCCTAGAAGCTGTCTTGGTTGCGACAGGTATCCCGGATTCATTTCACAAACCATCTTCCAGTTCCTGTCCCTCTCTACTCTGATCCCAGCCCAATTCCACGTCTTTCATCCCGTTTACCCTTCTTTGTTGGACCGCTTCCCGAGAGCTCTGATGACGTCGCCTTCAGGACTCAGTCATTCCCTTTCTTTACTTTGTTCAGCAGTGTTCACGCACCAGAACTCTTTCTTGTTTAAAATTCCCATTGTACCCTAGAAACAACCTGCTGTGCACAGTACGCAGACTTGCTCTAGCTGGTGTCAGCCGACTGCAACCAGATTACAGACGTGGCGTCTCGCGTGACGTCATCAGTGCGTGTCCTTTCTGTCAGCACATGCGCCTTGAGGGGAGAGTCTTTGTGGCTGAGAGATGGGCAAGCGATGAAGGCCCGCGCTGTGGCAGGTGGAATCTGTTTGTTGCGGCCTCTTCGGTTTGAGACTCTCTGGCTGGAGCACTCAGGCTGCCTATCAGGATTAATGAAGTATAGCGAGGTGAACTGGCGGCAAAGAGGGAGATTAGGGCCTACTGTGAGCACAAGTGGGCCTGGGATGTCGGAGGTAGGCTGTAGTAAGGTCTGATGATTAATTTTGCCTTTTTTTTTCTTTTTTCTTTTTTTTAAGCAAGGGGCTCACTGGGAGGCCATGAGTAGCCTACAAGTCACTCCAGAGATTACTGGTCACATTTTGTAACAGTGGCCGGAGATTTAGTTGTGTTTCTGCTACTAAGTACTTTTATGACATTGTTTAAGGGTCTCTTTCCTATAATTAAAAAAAAAAAAAAAAGGAGTAGGATTAGTTGGTGTCAGGAGCAAGAAGGTAGGTATGCATATTTAGTATCGTTAGTATAACAAACATTATATTTATGTTGAAGGCCATTACATTCAAATCCTGAATTCCTAACTACAGCCTAAGCCCATCTCTCCAAGGCTCCTCACCTGTGTGACTTAGCTTAGCTTAAGATCAAGTCCAGTCTCCAACAGAAGTCTTTGATTGAAGGGTCAGGATGCTGGGGGAGACTCCCCAGATTTGGAGAGCAGAGCGATGCTCTTGGGAGTTCTAGGACTGTCTAGTCATCTTGAATGAGTGATGTCACTGGCCTCTGGCTATCAGGTGCAGCCTTAGGTGTGGTGAGATTCCCTCACTAAGCTATTCTTACGTGTCTAGTAGGCATTTTTTTTTTTTTTTACTATGTTCATTATAGCTGGTTTTGATGGTCTCAGAATTTTTTAAATTTAATTTTTCATTCTGAAAATAAAACTCTCCCTGTGTAGCCCAGACACTTGCTACTAGCCTAGGCTGAGCTTGAAAATGTGATGTTCTTGTCTCAGCTTCTGGAGGGTTGGAATTTACAGGTCTCTTAATGCATCCAACCCAGGCAGCATTCTTGAGACTCTGAACTTCAGTTTCAGTCATTATGTTAAGAGATAAAAAAATTATTCTGATGGCTGTAGATATGGGAAACAAAGGCCCAGCCCAAGCTCCTCTTTAGCCCAGTTACTAGGAGTCACTTCATAGACCCTTTTGAAATGCCTAGTGTAACTCTGGGTATCTGCCAATGTTCCCTGTGATTTTCGGATTACTGTAGGGTGATGGGTTCCCCAGAGCAACAGTGACACCGCTGTTGCCTGCTTACTAAAATATTTGTTCTTTAAGATAGAGACATGTTCACTTTGTTACCTGTTGGAATTTTTCTGATCACTGTTGATGATAGCAATGTACTGGAAACAATATTTGGCAGCATTGGACTGAGCAAGTGAAGCATGTGCTGTTTTATTTGGTAAATTAAATTTATCATATGCCTGATAGCCTGCACACCAGTAATCCCAGTACTCAGGAGGCTGAGGCTGAGGGTAATAGATTTTCAGGGCCTATTACCGTAGACATTGAGACCCTGTCTGAAAAAGCAGACAAATGAGAGGTTCCAACAAGTCTGATTCCTATGCATCACGTTAGGAGAGTTACATAGCAGAAGGGTCACTGGAATCCATATTCTTAAAAAACATTATTTTATGTTCATTGGTACATTGCCTGCATGTATGTTTGTGCAAGGTGTCAAAAGCCCTGGAACTGAAGTTACAGGTAGGTGTGAACTGCCGTTTGGGTGCTGGAAATGAACCCAGGTTCTGCGGAAGGCTAGCCAGTAAACCTAACCTCTGAGCTGTCTCTCCAGTCACAATAACCCATATTTTTTAAGAGATTTTTTAAAAAAAGAAAGTGTGTGTGTGTGTGTGTGTGTGTGTGTGTGTGTGTGTGTGTGTGTTGGACCCTCTGGAAAATCAAAAATTGCTCTTTATCCCTGAACCATCTCCCCAGTCCTCTGAATCTGTAATATAAAGACAATTCTCAGGCGAGGTATTCTTATATAACTGATATGGTAGGGCCCCCTGAGAGATTAGGTAGTCATAATTTTTAGGATGACTGTAAGCAAACAAGAAATCTATACATAAAAATTATACAAGTAAACATTGAGATGTAACAAGAATAAATTAATAAAAAAAAGAAAAAAAAGAAAATTAAAAAAAATTATACAAGTATATTTAAGGCTTTTACAGAATGGTGGGGAAATCTTTTTTGCTTATTTTAAAACCATCATTTAATGAAAATGACACTTGTTTTTTTTTTTTTTCTTTTTAAGGCAACAAACGGTAAATTTTGCAACATGGATGTGCATGTATTTTTCCATGAGTGTGAAAGTTCTGTGAGAATTTGAGGTTTAGTGACATGGTGGTGACTCCACCCACCTCCAACAATATACTTTGGAAAACTTGAAGTAGAATTGGTGAGTTTGCTCAGCAGGTAAACGTATTTGCCAACCAAATCTGACCATCTAAATTCCCCCACAAAATCCCACCATGACAGAGGACAGATTCCAGACAGCTGACCTCTGACCTCCCCACACATGCTGTGGAAAAATTGGATGTATTTTATCAGACCCTTAAGGATGTCAAGATGTACAATGACCTCATGAGATTCTGACAATTAGGAGTTAAAGAAGTACATGACATTTTATCTGGAGTACAAAGATCTTCTTAATTGTTAAGGTGGTGCTTCCTATATATACCCCTGTACTCCTTTTCTAGTGAGGAATCTGCAGCTACAAGTGATTGGACCTTTCCTTGCTCTACTAGATAGTGCCAACCTTGCCCAGATATTCTGCTTAATGTGTCACTCTGCAGGAAACACGTTCCCTGATAGAAGGGAGAGTGGTAGGTCTTCCAAGACTCTGGTCATCCTATGTAGAAAATGTTTCTTCTCCTACATGGTATCATTATTACCACTGAGTGCCTTATAGATCTGAGGCAGGATCTCCATGAAAAGTGTAAAATAAAATAATTTGAAATACAGTATCCCAAATAAGAAACTCCAAAAAGCCATATGCCTTCTTAGTGCTAAGTGCCTGAGTTTGGCTTGTGTCTCAGAGTTGTTGGCCAGGAAGGTCTTATAGACATCACAGATTCTAAAGACTGTGTGGTCCTGTTGTTAGCTATGCCGAAGTAGACAATAGTCCCATTTCTTGAGTTGCATAATATCAAGAAATCAGATGGAATCAAGCTGGAGTCTCACTTCCTGCTGGCTAGCTTCCATCGACAGAGTAGGTCTTTCCATCCTGTTGGGGAATGCTCATACACTGTCCACCTAATTTGAGGGCTACCTTTCACACAATATTGAAAAGTCAGGATCTACACACTGACACAAAGAAGGCACAGTGGTTAGGTATATAACCAACCATTTTACAATTCAATTTGAGCAACAGTGGCACAGCATGAAGGTTATATCTTACGCTATGATCCAGGAAAATATCGCCAGTAACTGAGGAGACCTAGGAAACCAATGGTGAGAGAACTGTTATGGTTTTATTGAATGGAAGGTATGGGCATCATTTTTCTTTTAAATATGTTTACTTGTGCCCATAGATTAGTGTAATTGTCTCTGCTGCAGTAACTGCTATAGTCTGCCTCCTTGCTAGGAAATCCTCTTTGCTGATGGAGTTATAATTGTGTAAGCTGCTGGGACTCAGTGTTTTTTTTAGTGGTGAGATAATAACCTAATATGGATAACAGCAGAAATGGTTCATGTACAAATCCGTGCTTTGAAGGATCCATGTAAAAGATTGTATGAGCTGCAGGACACAGTGTTGCACACCTCTAATCCCAACAGTGGGAGAGGTAGTGACATGCAGATCTCTATATCAGAGTTAAAGGACATAGATCCAAATGGCTTCTATACTGTGAACTGATGTGCAATAATCCTATGCCAGTGCCCATATATGGAATTAAAATAGCACATGGTGAATTATGTGCCTAAACACCTCAATAGTCTATTGCTTTGCATCACTCCATTCTATATGAAATTGTCCTGTGAGGATAATTTAATATAGCTAGTAGGATCTTTTAATCCTGGCCTTTAAATTTTTGTCTACATGGGTGACTCTGGACAGCAAATGGCCTTTGTTGGAATGGACAGGATTAGGCCTTCGCAGATGTTGAATATTTGATATTGTAAAAATAGCTACACCATGAGAATCTGCAGGTGGATGAAATAACCCAATAAATTCTGATGTCATTACTCCCAGAAGAAGGGTGGGTTGGTGTTCCTCTTCCTCCATTAGGAGTCCTAACTACTTGGTTGGTAGCATCTTCAGTCTTCATGACCCCTGCTACTAGGATTCTCAGTTAGCATTAACCCTATATCCCCTCAACCCAAATGTCCCTCAACCAAAGAATGGACAGAGAAACTGTGCTGTATTTACACAACAGAATACTACTCAGCTTTTGAACACAAAGAAATCTTGAAATCGCCAACAAATGGTGGGGACTAGATAAGATCATCCTGAGTGAGGTAACAAATGCAAAAAGACATTCATGGTACATACTCATAAGCAGATTTTAGCCATATAGAAAGGAATAGCCATACTACAATTCATATACACAAAGAATTTAAAAAAAAAAAGCATCCACCCAAGGAAGGATGCTTAAATCTCACACAGAAGGGGACATAGAATAGGCTTTGGAAATGGTTGAAGAGAGGGAACAAAGTAGGGAAGGGAGCCTGAACAGAAATGAGGTTGGAGAACAGACTTGGGAAAAGCTGGGGTGGGAGAGTAGAGTGCTTGCAGAAACAAGAGACACTGTAGTGGCAGCATCACTGTGCAAAATTGGAAACCTATGACAGTGTAGGATTCTGGGAGAAAATCAATCTTAACAATACCAAGGAAGTACAATATTCCCTGTACGGTAAATTCACATCTCAGATGGGGTCAGTGATTCTCAGCCATGGTAGCTAGTAATAGCTTAGTAGTGGCTTAGTAATGGCATAAGGAGACTTTTGGATAAGTGAATATGAGTTGAGTTCCAGATGTAAATACATTAGTTAAATCGACTGTGACTTTAGATAGATAACAAAAATATTCCTTGGCCTCCTCATCAAATAATTCTTGGAAACTTGTATATCCATGTATATATAGAAAGAAACTTGATTCTACCTGGAACTGTGGAGCATTCCTTTAGTCCCAGCCATCTGGAGGCAGGGGCACAGGCAAAGGCAGAAGCAGAGGCTATGGGACGCATATCTCTGTGAGTTCAAGGCTATCCAGGTCTACATAGTTACTTCAGGGACAGGCAGTGCTTTGGAAAGAGAACCGATTTCAAGAAACTAAAATTAAATTAAAAATCTATGCATTAGATTACTTAAGGGTCATATTACCCAAGTCAATATGCATCAGAGCCCTGAGTGTAACAAACTTGAAACTGTTAAAAAACAGATACCACATAGAATAGAATGTACAAGTATAGGCCAGGATAGAGCAGAACTCCAAGCACTCAAGTTACCCTGCCCATGTTTGAAGCATGGTTTCTTAGGGAACTAAGGGGATGATTGCCAGCAAACAAAGCAGTTACTTCAGGGAATGGCCAAGAGAACGAGAGCAAATCTTTGCTATTATATATGCAGACAGAGGATTAATATCTAGATCATTTACAATTAGATAAAATATCTAAATCCTAGGAAATTACGCAACTCAATTTGTTGAGGGTAAAAATAGAAGTCCTCAATGATTTAATACAAAAAAATTGTGAGCACATAAAGATATTCAGATTCAGGAAGAATCAGTGAAATGCACAGTGAAAACTCGAGGAGATGCCATTCTTGGTCAGTCAGAAAAGAAATGACAAACATTGATTAGGGCACACGTATGAAAAAATGTCATACACTTGTGGTGTGATGAAGCATTCCAGCCTGTTTAGATGTCAACATTGATGGTCCACCAAAACCTGAAACCTGGTTAACATATGGTGCAATTTTTTTCTTTTTTTAAAATTAATTGTATTAATTTATTCATATTACATCTCGATTGTTAGCCCTTCCCCTGTTTCCTCCCATTCTTCCCTCCCTCCCACTTCTCCCCTTCTCCCCTCCCCTATGTCTGTGATTGAGGGAGACCTCCTCCCCCTATATATGCTCTGAGAATATCAAGTCTCTTCTTGGTAACTTGCTATCCTTCCTCTGAGTGCCACCAGGTCTCCCCATCCAGGGGACGTGGTCAGAAAAGGGGCACCAGAGTTCATGTGAAAGTCAGATCTCACTCTCCACTCAACGGTGGAGAATATCCTGTTTGTCGGCTAGGTCTTGGTAGGGGTTCGAAGCTTACTGCCTATATTCTCCTTGGCTGGTGCATTAGTTTGAGGAGGACTCCAGGATCCAGATCTGCCTGTCATAAAGTTCTTCTTGTAGGTTTCCAGGACCTTGTGGGTCCTACTATTTCCCCGTTCTTCCATGCTACTTTCACCTAAAGTCTCAATAGGATGTCCTCTCCTCTGACCCACTTTCTTGGTAAGTAAAGATTTTCATGGTACGTATCCCTTGGACTAGTGTTTTGATATAAGTGAGTATATACCGTTTGTCTCTCTTTGCTTCTGGGTGAACTCACTCATTATGATAATTTCTAGATCAATCCATTTGTCCACAAATTTTGGGAATTCCTCGTTTTTAATAGCTGAGTAGTACTCCATTGTGTAAATGTACCACAGTTTCTTAGTCCATTCTTCTACTGAGGGACACTTAGGCTGTTTCCATGTTCTGGCTATTATGTATAAAGCAGCTATGAACATGGTTGAGCATATGTCCCTGTTGTGTGGTAGGGCATTTTCTGGGTATATTCCAAGGAGTGGGATGGCTGGGTCTTGAGGAAGCCCTATTCCCATTTTTCTGAGAAAGCACCAGATAGCTTTCCAAAGTGGTTGTACTAGTTTGCATTCCCACCAGCAATGAAGGAGTGTTCTTCTCTCTCCACATCCTCGCCAGCATGTGGTATCATTTGAGTTTTTGATCTTAGCCATTCTGATGGGTGTAAGATGGAATCTCAGTGTTGTTTTGATTTGCATTTCTCTGATGACTAACGAGGACGAGCATTTCTTTAAGTGTTTCTCGGTCATTTGATATTCCTCATTTGAGAATTCTCTGTTAAGTTCCAAGCCCTATTTTGCAATTGGGTTGTTTGGTTTTGTGGTGTTTAATTTCTTGAGTTCTTTATATATTTTGGATATTAAACCTTTGTCAGATGAAGGGTTGGTGAAGATCTTTTCCCATTCTGTAGGCTGTCACTTTGTTCTCTTGTCAGTGTCTCCTGCCTTACAGAAGCTTCTCAGCCTCATGAGGTCCCATTTATTGATTGTTGACATTAAGGCCTGGGCTGTTGGTGTACTGTTCAGGAAGTTGTTTCCTGTGCCTATGTGTCCCAGGCTCTTCCCCACTTTTTCCTCCAACTGAATTAATGTCTCTGGTTTTAAGTTGAGGTCTTTAATCCACTTGGACTCGAGTTTTGTGCATGGTGACAAATAAGGGTCTAATTGCATTTTTCTACATGTAGACATCTAGTTAGACCAACACCATTTGTTGAAGATGCTATCCTTTTTCCATTGAATAGATTTGGCTTCTTTGTCAAAAATCAAGTGAGCAAATGTGTGTGGATTCATCTCTGGGTCTTCGATTCCATTGATCCACCAGTCTATTGCTTTGCCAGTACCATGCTGTTTTAATTACTGTTGCTCTGTAGTACAGCTTGAGATTAGGTATGGAGATTCCTCCAGAGGATCTTTTGTTGTATAGGATTGTTTTTGCTATTCTGGGTTTTTTATTTCTCCATATGAATTTGAGAATTGATTTTTCAATATCTTCAAAATATTTTGTAGGTATTTTGATAGGGATTGTGTTGAATCTTTAAATTGCTTTTGGTAAGATGGCCATTTTTACTATGTTGATTCTCCCGATCCACGAACAAGGTAAATCCCTCCATCTTCTCATGTCATCTTCAATCTCTTTCTTCAGAGGTTTGAAGTTTTTTTCGAATAAGTCCTTCACTTGCTTGGTTAGAGTTACTTCTAGATATTTTATATTGTTTGTGGCTATCGTGAAGGGAGTAGTTTTCCTAATTTCTTCCTCTGCCTGTTTGTCATTTGTATACAGGAAAGCTACTGACTTTTTTGAGTTTATTTTGTATCCTGCCAATTTGCTGAAGGTGTTTATCAGCTGTAGGAGTTCTCTGGTGGAATTTTGGGGGTCACTTATATACACTATCCTATCATCTGCAAATAGGGATAATTTGACTTCTTCCTTTCCCATTTGGATCCCCTTGATCTCCTTTTGTTGTCTTATTGCTCTGGCTAGAACTTCAAGAACTATATTTTAGAGATATGGGGACAGAGGGCAGCCTTGTGTGGTTCCCGATTTTAGAGGGATTTCCTTGAGTATCTCTCCATTTAATTTAATGTTGGCTGTTGGTTTGCTGTGTATAGCCTTTATTATGTTTAAATAATATTCCCGATCTCTCCAGAACTTTGAACATAAATGGGTGTTGGATTTTGTCAAATGCTTTTTCTGCATCTAAAGAGATGATCATGTGGTTTTTCTCTTTCAGTTTGTTTATATGGTGGATTACATTGATGGATTTCCATATATTAAACAATCCCTGCATGCCTGGAATGAAGCCTACCTGGTCATGGTGAATGATGTCTTTGATATGCTGTTGTATTTGCTTTGTGAGAATTTTGTTGAGTATTTTTGCATCAATGTTCATAAGAGAAATTGGTCTGAAGTTCTCTTTTTTGTTGGATCTTTGTGAGGTTTAGGTATCAATGTGACTGTGGCCTCATAGAAGGAATTTGGTAATATTCCATCCATTTCTATCTTTCGGAATAGCTTGAATAGTATCGGTATTATCTCCTCTTTGAAGGACTGATAGAATTCTGCACTGGAACCATCTGGCCCTGGGCTTTTTTTGGTTGGGAGACTATCAATGGTTGCTTCTATTTCTATAGGCAAAATAGGGCTATTTAATTTGTTTATCTGGTCTTGGTTCAATTTTGGCAAATGGAATCGGTCGAGAAATTTGTCCATTTCCCTTGAATTTTCGAATTTTGTGGCATAAATGCCTTTAAAGTAGGTTCTTAATGATTCTTTGTATCTCTTCGGTGTCTGTTGTTATGTCTCCCTTTTCATTTCTGATTTTGTTAATTTGGATAGTGTTTCTCTGTCTTTTAGTTAAATTGGCTAACGGTTTTTCTATCTTGTTAATTTTCTCAAAGAACCAGCTCTTGGTTTTGTTGATTCTTTGGATTGTTCTCTTTGTTTCTAATTTATTGATTTCAGCCCTGAGTTTGATTATTTCTAGGCGTCTACTTCTCTTGGGTATTTCTGCTTCTTTTTTTCTAGAGCTTCCAGATGTGTTGTTAAGTTGTTTATGTGGGATGATTCCATTTTCTTTTTAAAGGCACTTAATGCTATGAATTTTCCTCTTAGCACTGCTTTCAATGTGTCCCACAAATTCGGGTATGTTGTTTCATCATTTTCATTGAATTTCAGGAAGTCTTTTATTTCTTCCCATATTTCTTCCGTGACCCATGTGTCATTAAGTAGAAAGTTGTTTAGTTTCCACGTGTTAGAATGCTTTTTGTTATTTCTGTTGCTGTTGAATTCCAGCCTTAGACCATGGTGATCTGATAAGATACAAGGTATTATTTCAATCTTCTTGTATCTGTTGAGGTTTGCTTCATGACGAACTATGTGATCAATTTTAGAGAATGTCCCATGGGGTGCTGAGAAAAAGGTATACTCCTTAGCGTTTGGGTGGAAAATTCTGTAGATATCTGTTAGATCCATTTGATTCATGACATTGGTTAATGAGGTTATTTCCCAGCTTAGTTTTTGAATCAAAGACCTATCCTTGAGTGAAAGTGGGGTGTTGAAATCTCCCATTATTAATGTGTGGGTATCGATGAGTGGGGCAAGCTTTGTTAATAGGTCTTTTACAAATGTGGGAGCCCTTGTATTCGGAGCATAGATGTTCAAAATCATGATGTCTTCTTGGTTGACTTTACCTTTGACGAGTACGAAGTGTCCATCCTCATCTCTTTTGATTAATTTTGGTTGAAAGTCTATTTTATTAGATATTAGAATGGCTACCCCAGCTTGTTTCTTGTGACCATTTGCTTGGAATATTTTTCTCCAACCTTTTACTCTGAGGCAATGTCTGTCCTTGTGGTTGAGGTGTGTTTCTTGAATGCAGAAGAATGTTGGGTCATGTTTATGCATCCATTCCGTTAGCCTGTGTCTTTTTATTGGAGAATTGAGAGCATTGACATTGAGAGATATTAATGACCAGTGATTGGTAAGTCCCTTCATTTTTGGTATTTGTAACAGTCAAGATTTTGTGAGGATGTGATTTTGCAATGGTATAGTTACCTATTTCCTATGTAGTTATGGTTGTAGTTTGACCAGTTGGGGTGGAGTTTTCCTTCTAGTAACTTCTGTAAAGCTGGATTTGTGGTTAGATACTGTTTGAATTTGTTTTTGTCATGGAATATCTTGTCTTCTCCGTCAATGGTTATTGATAATTTTGCTGGATATAGTAGTCTTGCCTGGTATCTGTGTTCTCTTAGGGTTTGCAGCACCTCTGTCCAGGCCCTTCTGGCTTTCATGGTCTCTGCTGAGAAGTCAGGAGTAATTCTGATAGGTTTGCCTTCATATGTTACTCGGCCTTCTTCTCTTGCCGCTTTCAATATTTTTTCCTTGTTCTGTATATTTTGTGTTGTTATTATTATGTGGCGGGAAGATTTTCTTTTCAGGTCTATTCTATTTGGTGTTCTGTAGGCCTCTTGTATGCTCATATGCATCTCCTTCTTCAAATTGGGGAAATTTTCTTCCATTATTTGATTAAAGATATGTTCTGGGCTGTGGAGTCGGCTATCATCCCTTTCCTCTATCCCAATTATTCTTAAGTTTCGTCTTTTCATGTTGTCTTTTAATTCTTTTATGGTCTGTGTCAGGAATTTTTCAGATTTAACATTTCCCTGAATGGCTGTTTCCAGTTCTGTGATTGTATCTTCAAGTCCCGATATTCGGTCTTCCATTTCTTGCAATCTGTTAGATAAGGCCACCTCTGAGATGCTTGCTTTCTTCTTTGAAGCCTCTTGATCACGTTTTTCTTCTGTGTGTTCCTGCATCATGGCTTCCATTTTTATCTTCATGTTGGACTGTTTTAATGATTTCCTTTATCTGGTTATTTATATTTTTCTGAAATTCTTCAAGTGCCTCTTTATATGACTCTTTTAACTCTTCAGCCCTCTTATTTGCCTCCTCCTGCATTTGTTTACAGATTTTATTTGTTTCTTCCATTATCATCTTCTTTACTAAGGACTTGAGGTCATTTTCTTGCCTATCCATTGCTGTTAGGTTCTCTAGGTCGTTTTCATTGGGAATGTTGGGATCCAGAGATGCCAAACTGTTTTGGTTTTTGATAGCATTCTTTCGCTGTCCTCTTGTCATTTTGATGGCTCTGATGTTGGAAGGTATTTTGTAGTGACCTTCGCTGGTTGAGAGTGGTTAATTGATGACTGATTATAGGTCAGGTGCTCTTGCCTGTGGGGATCAGGGCGTATTTCTGTGGAACAGGTAAGTGATCCAGTTTCACTCCTGGTGATTTTCCTCTGCACCCTGGGCTCCAGGCTGAGCCAGCCAAAGTAGATATCTGTTTGGATTTTACTGCTGTAATTCAGATCAGCAGTCTTGGGACCTAGAATAAGGTCTGCACACAAACGTTCTGGATGAGTAGGTTGATCCCAGCTGCCTGTCCTTCCTGTGGCTTTGTAGTCAAGACCTCAGGTAGATCAGATCTTCTGGGGGTGTAGCTGTCTTTTAGCTCTGCCTCTATACCCTGTAGCAGTTCCCAACCTCTCCCAGTACTATATGCCTGGAGGGACCAAGGTCGCTCTTGGTCAGCAATTAGACACTGCAAGCAAGACCCTCTTTTCGTCTCCCGATAAAGTCAGAGTGCCTGCCTTGCTTGGGCCAGGATCCGCAGCTGGACTCTCTCGTTTGGGGAGCAGGGAGCGCAGGGCCAGCTCAGCTGGGGTCTCTCCTTCGGGGAGCAGGGAGCTCAGGGCCAGTGCCTTGCAGCTGAGCGGTTAGTAAGACTAGGGTTGCAGAGCTCTGGCAGTCGCCCGCGGAACCAGATCTTCCTGCTGTGCTATGATGGTCCACTCACACTCTAGGTCAGCAATAAGACACTGCAAACATGACCCACCCACGTCTCATCTCCTGATAATGTGAGAGTGCCTGCCTTGCTCGGGCCAGGATCTCCAGCTGGGCTCTCTCGTTTGGGGAGTAGGGAGCGCAGGGCCAGCTCAGCTGAGCTCTCTCATTCGGGGAGCAGGGGATGCAGGGCCAGTGCCTTGCAGCTGGGCGGTTAGTAAGACTAGGGTTGCAGAGCTCTGGCGGTCGCCCGCGGAACCAGATCTTCCTACCGGGCTATGATGGTCCACTCGCACTCTAGGTCAGCAATTACACACTGCAAACATGACCCATCCACGTCTCGTCTCCCGATAATGTGAGAGTGCCTGCCTTGCATGGGCCAGGATCCCTAGCTGGACTCTATTGTTCGGGGAGCGGGGAGCGCAGGACCAGTGCCTTGCGGCTGGGTAGGAACAATAGGGTTGCAGAGCTCTGGTGGAAGCCCATGGAACCAGGTCTTCCCGCAGGGCTAAGAAGTTCAGCTATTGCTCTAGGCAAGACCCACGTCTCCCGATAGGTCTGTGGAAGCAGTTCAAGATGATTTCTCACTGCCGCTGTTTGGAGGCTCAGTCCGCTGTGATTGGTGTTAGGTTGGGCCCCGGATGGCCAGTGAGCTGTATTCCCACGTTAGCTGTCTCTGTTGGGTCCCGCCGCCTGTGTTTCATATGGTGCAATTTTACCATCCAAAAACCTCAGCATATTGGAGAAGTACTTGGCCATCAGTGTTGACTGCAGCTCTGGATGTCGTACATTAGGGAACCAAGCTTAATGTCCAACAGCCTTGTCATGGATGAGGAAAATGTGATGTACATATAGAGCAAAATATTTACAGCCACAAAGTAATGAAGTTACGTACAGAAATCTGGATTCCACTCAGGCCTGGTGAGATGACTGAGCAGGATGAGAACACTTGCTGTTCTTTCATAGTCCCAGGCTGAGTTCCTAACACCTTCATGGTGGATTTCAATCTTTCTTCATTCCAAAACCAGAGTTCTGATGTCCCCATTGCCCTGAGTGTTCACTGCACACGTGTGTTGCCAAGGAACATATACAGAAGAGTCACACACATTAAATAAAATATTAAGTGGGTTTATTATAAAATGGGTGCAACTTGAGACAAACATATTAATCTAATTAAACCCATCTAAGAGAAAGTCATCTTAATAGGTTTTTTTTCTCATATCTTGGTACTAGATTATATATACATAAAATTATATATTTCATCTCATGAAATAGTGGGAAGAGCTCTGTTCCCAAATAATGATTAAGGGCTGATGTGAGAAGTTTCAAATGGAATGAACTGTGGTCTCAACCTAAATGTGTTCAGTTTAAAGTATAATGTTAGTAAATATACTGTGTTCAGTGACTAGTACAATGAAAATGAGGGTGAAAGAGAATAATTTTCTTAACACTATAAATGTTGATGAATTGTGTGCATAGTAATTGCTATATTTATGTACATACATTGCTTTGTAAAACTAAATTAACGATAATAACATCTAAGTTATGAGAAAATAAAAAGGCTTTTATCTTTTAAATATACGATGGATTAAAGAACTGACTAAATTTTTTTGTCAGTTTTACTGTATTCAAATATTTACAAATATTATAGAAAATAGATCTGTTTATGTAAACACAAAAGTCAATATTCATCTACATACTTACATATATACCTATGTCTCTATACATTCAATGTATCCATTGCTATTGATGTCTCTATTCATCCTTATCCATACTGGTAAACAACTTGTTACAAACATCTGGCCTGCTCTTACATTGCATAGCCATAATATTGAGAAATTTCCATATCCCTTTCCCTCTGAAGGAAAAGCTGCAGTTTCCTAGAGGAGGGGTACTTGACAGCATTCTCTCGCTCCTGTTGAGCCCTCCTCTTCATGGCCTCCCTCTCTGGCCTCTGCTCATTTGTGATGGGCTGTGAGATAACTGGCCCTGGAATGTCAACTTTCCTCCATGGAATAGGTTGCCGGCTAAAGTCTTGCAGCAGATACTGGGTTTGAAGTTTGCCAGGTGATGGTGCCTTCTTCCTGGCAGCAGAAACAAGCTCCCTCTGGAGTGAAGTGTGAGACGATGCTCTTTCGGGTGGAGGCCTTGATGCAGCAGACTGAGGCACAGTGCTAGACTGGTTGGAGTTGGGTACATTAGGTTGTGAGACACTGGTGGAAATGGGCAGAACTGGCTTGACAGAGGCCATTGAAGATGTGCTGGCAAGAGATGGTTGGGCTGGCATGACTGGAGTTGGCTGAGCTAAGTGGGAATGAGGCCTTGCAGAGTGAGCTGCAGTGGGCCGGTGTGATGTCAGGGAGAGGGGTTTTCTAGATACAGGTCTGGCTTGAAGCTTGTCCAGGGTGGGAAAAGGCAGGGGTACTAATTTGACCTTCCCAGGTGGGGGCAGCTCATACTGGGATGAGGTCAGAAACTCCTTGTGAGCACCTATTTCTGCTCTCTGGGCATTGCCTATGGTTTTGTCAGGGCCGTGGCCCTCACGTGGCGTATCCAGCAATGCTGTTGTGGCTGGGCCTGTCCTGGGATCTTTGTTGCTGCTGGAGATTCTGAGGGCCTGGGAGGAGCACGTGCTAGTTTTCTTCTCACTCTTCTTGCCCAAAGGGTGAAAGACCTGCACAGACTCCAGCATGTGCATGCCGAGGTGGGTTCGAGGCTTTTTAAAGCTGTTATGGCTGAGCTCAGGAGGATTCCTCTTCCTTTTGGTCTTGGGGATGGTGGGTTGCTCTTCTGTCTTCACTTTTTTCCTTGACTGCTTAAGCTCCTCTGTCTTCTTCGAGGTATTTTCTCTGGTCCACTTGGTGTTATCTTGCTCCTGTGTTCTAGCTCTGCTGGGCTTGGGTTCCACTTTCTGATCTTTGCCTTCCAAGTGCTTGGCCCTGTTGTCAATAGCCTTGTCAATGACTCCAGCACTGCCCACAAACTCTTCTCCCTCCATCAGGTCCCTGTGCTGTATTTTTGCCTGAGGAGTTCCATCAAGCAGCTCAGAGGCTTCATGGTCTTTCCTCCTCACCTGCTCTGATGGTCCACTAATAACTCTAGGGATGTCCTGGGCCTGATCCCTGCAGGGAACTGTGGAGACTTTGGATTTGGTTGCTGTGGGATCTTGGAATTGTTCTAGGTCTGTGAAGGTGTTGAATAATTGTGGAAGGTGAATATCTGCCACCAATGTTTTGATATCTGCAAAGTCGATAGTGGACATCATCACATTGTCCAAGGCCCTTTGCTCTTCTGGTCCAATGATGTTACCCTCCATACTGACATTGTCAGAAACAGGCTTCTGCCTTAAGCTCACAGAATCAGTGCAGTCTAGAAGCTGCTGCATGTCAGGGTTTGCTAAAGAGAGGAGTGATGTGTCTTCGTTTTCTTTTGTGCTTTTATGGGTATCCAGAGGCATTTGAAACTCAGCTTTAGTCTCATCCAAGTTTTTATTCTCTGTTTGTTCCAGGCTTCGAGCTGGAGGCAAGGCCAGGAAATCTGAAGGGCTGTGGATGGGGTCTGTTAAGGACCTGTCCTCATCCACAGGCGTTGTCTTCATTTCGGAAACCTGGGTGTGGGTGTTGCACAGTTCTGGGCTCTGCCTCAGACTGTGTGTATGGCCAGAAGGTGGCAATCCCAGGAATGCTTCCATTTCCACCACTGAAAAAAAGTCAAGAAAGAAGTCAGTACCTGGTAAGTGAGATGCTTCCTCAGCCCCTTTTTTTGGAAGCATCACAGCACTCAGGTGATTTTAGCTGTCTAGATGGCATCCCTATGTGTTCTGCTTGGGCAGCAATGGTAGCACCTCTGTTCACAGACAGATGGTGACTGTTCAGTTTCTGGTGACTATGCCATGTCATGTTTTCTCTCATGTTTTTGTACAGAACTCCCTGCATGTGTGCTCCTCGTGTGCCTTTCCCTTTGTCTTTCATACAGTGAGTCTCATTCCCTTGGGAATTTGTTGTTTACCAGGTTGTCTGGTCCATAACATTCTAGAACTTCCCTGACTGTACAACTTCTTTCATTTTAGGGCAGTTAGTGCATGAGACTGATTATCTTTGGTAGTGACATGTGTGGCTGTGGTGAGCTCTGTGGCCATCACTTATGCAGGATGGATGCCACGTACTATAGCTCTGCGTTGTCTCTCATTATAGAGTCTGATGATGGTGATGGAAACTAGAGCTGGAATAACCTGTCAAGACTCACATTCTCCTTCTGTGATGAGTCCCCACTACTGAATGCTAGTGCTGAGTCTCCTTAGAGTGCTAATACCATTCCTTCCTCTCCTGGCTTTTTACTTACCTTGAAGACTGGTATCTGTCATCGCTTGAGCTGGTGCAGAATAGAAGGCAGAGGTGGAAAGTGGAGTTTGCACATTCTTTGGCTGAATCTCTTTTAGCACCATCACCATTTCTGGTTGCTGGGCTGACGTCTGACTCTCAGGGTAGCACAGAGAGCTGTAGGTGTGCAGGCCCTGTCCCCGTTTTCCAGGAACCAAAGGACAAAGGCCATTGTGGTCATAATAATAGACCTGGCTGCCTTCCTGGTAAGAAGGTGCCAGGGTGTATCCTTGATTTGGCATCTGCAGTGGTGTGGCATGGTCAAAGTTGTTAGACAGTGTTGGATAGAAAGGGACTATCACATTGGGATCTAAAATTTTATCACGCTCTGCTGTCACAGACAGTGAGGAGAGTGTGGTGTCCGGGTCACTGATAGTCACAGTGAAGTCCTGGAGTGAAGTGGCCCTCCCACCTGTGCTTCCTGTTAGATCCCACTTGAGAGAACCTGGATAGGACAGCGCGGAGGTGGAGATCTGGCCCTGGTCAGTCAGCACTGTCAGCATAGTCGTGCCAGCATGTTGGTAAAGGTAGGTACTGCCCATAAGAGGCTGCAGAGAAGTGCTGGAGGCTGATGGCAGGAGCCAGGCTGAACTCCCAGCTGAGGTGGAGACCCTGGAGAAGTTGCACACCCTTGCTGCTGAGGGTGTGGGGTTGCTCAGTACAGGTAGAGAAGGCTGCAGAGAACTTTCAGTCCCAAAGAAAGCTGAGCTTTGGAAATTTTCTGTAGGAAGCAAGAAGACAGTGGGAAAATGATGAGACTGACACTTCCTATCTTCCTGTGGAGTGGAGTGCTATCTCCAGTTTGTACTCTTTTGGAGAGTCTAAGACTGATGTTCCCTCACCTGCCTCTTTTTCCTGGGTGGGCATGGAATCCCTATTTGATTTGGTTCAACCTTTGCTACAATCTAGACACTGTCCTACTTTGCCCTGCCTTGTCCTGCTCTTAAAACTGCTGTGATACTTCATCATCCTGGAAAAGAAGTGTCTAGAGTTGTGAGAATCTTAGACAGCTTCTCATGACTTTGCCCCAGTCCTATGCAGTTCTTATTCTATGTAAAGAGACAGGTCTCAAAAATTATTTGTTTCCCTTAGATTTTCAAATTTTGTGACATATGTGCCTTTGAAGTAGGATCTTATGAATCTTTGTATTTTTCAAGTGACTTTTGTTATGTCTCTCTTTTTAATTCTAATTTTATTAATTTGGATAGTATCTCTCTGCCTTTTCATTAGTTTGGCTAATGGTTTGTCTGTTTTGTTGATTTTCTCAATGAACCAGCCCCTGGTTTTGTTGATTTTTTGAATTGTCTCTTTGTTTCTACTTTATTGATTTCAACCAAGAGTTTGATTATTTTCAGATGTCTACTCTTCTTGGGTGTTTCTGTTTCTTTTTTTCTAGGTCTTCCAGATGTGTTGTTAAGTTGCTTATATGATATATACTCACTTATAATTGGACACTATCCCAAAAGGGATGTCTCATGAATGTCTTCACTTACCCTGAGAATGGGATAGATGTAGGATATCCTATTGGGATCCTAGATGAGAGAAGTATGGGAGAATGGGAAAATAGTAGGATCCAGAGGGTCATAGAAACCTACAAGAAGAACATCATGATGGGCAGATCTGGACCCAGGGGGATATGCTCAACCTACTGCACCAACCAAGGAGAATACATGCAGTAAACATTGAACCCCTACTCAGATCTGGGCAATGGATAGAACATTCTCCACAGTTATGTGGAGAGTGTGGACTGACTCTGACATGAACTATGGTGCCCCACATTTGACCACTTACCTGTTGTGGGGAGGCATGGTGGCACTCAGAGAAAGAATATGCAGACTACCAAGATGAGACTTGATAGATAGCCTATGACCATATAATGGGGGATAAAGTCCACTTCGGTCAATAGCTTTGGGGATAGGGAATAGGGTAAAAGTGAGAGGGAGAGAGGAACAGGTTGATACCAGTGAGAGGATAACAACTGAGATGTAATCTGAATAAATTAATTAAATAATAAAAAAAATTAAAAAGGAGATAAGTCTCTCAATGTAGTTCAGACTGGCTTTAAAGTAACAGAGACTGGCCTCCTGCCTCTAGATTACTGTTATCATAGGTGTCTGCAAGCACCATAAAGCTGTTCTTTACTATGAGCATTTTTGTTATTTAAAAGTGATATATCAATGCTTTTGTATATGAATACTTGCGCATTCTATCTCTTCATGCACATCATCTATTGTTTCTATACTTCATGACCTCTTCATTTAAGTATAACTATTAAACACATATTTGTTTGTAATTTTATGAATATAGCCTCATGATAACATTTCTTGGGGTTTTCAGGTACTTAAGGTTGACTTTGTGATCTGCTAACCTATGAGAGGGTTCATCCTAGAATAATTTGATTCTCTCTATGTTACTGTTAATTGACCATAACTCTTCTAGAGGGAAGCCTTCTGAGGATTCCCCCACCTGTGTCAGTGTGTGCTGAGAAGAGAAGAACTGACTGTGGGGTACCCAGCCACAGTGACAATACCCAGCATAACCAGGCATTGAAGACTCGGGGAACTTTATACAAGAGAAAATGGATAAATTGTAAGAGCCAGGGACCAGAGTGGGAGAGTGTCTTCTGTAGATGACAGGGAAGCTGTACCCAGACAACTCTCAACAGTGTGGGTACCTAAACAACACTTAGGAAATAACAATGCTTTAAGCCTTTTGATTTGAAAGGGTCCCAAACTATCTGTGTTTTCCTTTAGAGTCGCCCTTGCAATTCTGACTTATTTCCATATTTTGTGCCCCCTTATATTTATACTTTGATATGCCTTCAGGTCCCTGTTGGTTTGTCTTTCATATAACAGCCTCAAAATTTCTTTCCCTACAATAACTGCCTTCTCAGACTCTAGTTCCCTCTTAGTCTTTCCCACCTTCTCTTTATCCAAGACATACCAAGGACTCTAAGACCTGGCAGTCACTCTCTTTACCTCTTTCTATATTTTTTATTTTGTTTGTGTCAAGACAAGGCCACTGGCGCACAGGGCAGACGTGATCTGCTCGTCGTTAATTCAGCCCTTACATGTTGTGTTCAGTGATGAAGCCGTGTGCAATGTGCAGCTGTAATGTGGTGACGAGTGCACTGCCATACCTAGTGTGACTGACACATTGACAGTGGCACTCAACAGTAGCAGGGAAGAAGTAGTGGAGGAAGACCATTACAATCATGGTATGAAGTGCTAGGTCCCTGTATACCCTGTTTACCTTCCTGTTTCTGTTGTATTTAACACTCTAAACAAGGGTCAGATTTTATTCCTTGTTCACTTGCCTCTTAAGATTCAGGAGTCCAGAGTCCAGAGCATAGTGGAATTGTAATCTTGGTGAGGTGGATGAAGAAACAGTTGAGAGTAAACTTCCAGAATTACATTCTTAGTAAGAATCAAATCTAAGTGTGACATTGAATTTGATATTTCTATATCAAAAGTATCCTCCTTAGTATTCTATTTAAATGTATACTAAATATAATGAAAGATAAGATGAAAACAAACTTTCTAACGTTTCTTTCCTTACCTGACATGGTCAGGGTGGGCGTGAGTAGGAAAAACAGTGATCCAAATTATAATGGAGCAGGGTAAATGGTAGTCCTTGAGCAATCTGCTGACCAAACTAGCCTCTGTTTCAGTATCAGACAGAGCCCACTGGTCACTGGTCACAGGTGACCTATGATTCAATTTGTTTACAGGCAGCTCCATGGAAACCCCAAAATTCTACCAGATGCTGATAGGGTGAGAGCAAGAATGATGTCATAAATCAGGCAGTAGCCAATGGGAAGGTCAGATTCTGAGCTAAAAGACAGGATTGGGTGGAGAAGATGCTAGAAGATAAACAGAAGCCATGAAGGCTGAGGTGTGGGGATGGTGAAGGTTGGTAATCTGCATGGCATTCCTTCTTCCCTTGACTTCTAGCCTAGGAGATCATAGCAGTGCTCCTCGATGAAGCTGTGGTTCTATGCATGTGATGTGTCACATTCCAACAAAAATATATCCCATCAGCACACACTGTACATACGGACAAGAAGGAGACTGTACATACAGACAAGGAGACAGACATCTAGGTTGGGGCAACTCAGTTGAGAAATCATTTCAATTGATCTGAGTTGTGAGCTGTCAGCATCTGTCCATGACAAAAGGATGAAATTAAAAGGCTCATCTGTGACTGTGTTGAAGGGCAGGGCTGAGTGTATGGAATGCACCTTGTAGCAGATGATGAACTCCAATACTCTTCTCTTTGGGTTTCTTGTCCAGGAATCTTTTTTTAAAATCTGTGCTACCTAGGTTAGACACACATTTTTCTCCTCTGTTGTCATCCTTCTTTGTATGCTTTGATTCTTGTACCATTTGACCCATGATCACTCATGGGTGATATCACTGTGAACTTCTGGAAGTGGTCTTCTGTTCATCATGCAAATGCTTGTCAAAGTGGACTCTGTATTTAGAAGCAAACAGCAGAGGAGCAGAAGTTGAGGCTGCAAGCATTCCCTCCTTCATTCATTTATTATTTTTCTCCTGCCCATACTCTGTGAATCCTTTCTGGTTTCTCTCCTGTTGTGTTCCTGAGCTGGGTTTGTCCTGTAGCACGTATTGTTCTGGAGCTCACTGTGGATTTCCCTCTGTATTCAGACACATGGGCACTCTTTTTGACTCTGTGTCCCTTTGTGTAGAATAGTGGTTGTGAGACACGAGTCTGACTGCCTTCACTTTTGTTCACAAATGAGTGAAGTGTGGCAGTTATTATAGCATCTTTATTTTTGCAACAGCCTCTGTAGAACTTTGGGTTTCCAGCATTCTCTGCCATGCTTGGGTAGAAGACTAGGATAAATAGAAAGTAGAATACCTGGAGAAAGAAAGAAGAGATTTGTAGGTACAGGGTGCTGGGTAACATGAAAAAAGATGTTGATATTTTGGTTCATATGTGAGAAAAAGACCAGCCCATCTCTAAGTATGTCTTCACAGATAGGAATATATTTGACATTTTGTAGAAATATAGAGAATCTTCTGTCCTTTGTAATTTTGTTGTGTCTTTTATCTCCTTTTTCTTTCACTCACTGGTAGTTTCATAGACTATGGATTATGATATGAGTCTAGTATACATTCATAAACATTTCTTGTCTTTCTGTGCACAAAGCACTAGCTAATATGACAGTGTCTATTATCCTTTGTTCCAAATGACAATAGAGTCACTTAGGCTATCTTACAACAATCACATTGTGTATTAGCGGTTTCACTCAGGAGCTTTGACAATGACCTAGTGCTGTAGCAGGCAGTTGCATGTCTGGCTCAGTAGAACAGTTCTTCCATGCATATCATTTAATGTTGTATAATTATGGACAAAACTCTGCAGTAAGAATGTGCTTTTTAACATGGCACATAAGGAACCATGATTAGGGAGAGGACAAAGAGGCATGGTTAGAGACAGACACAAAAGACAGCGCATGTGCTAGCTACAATTTAAGGAAATTGACTGGCATCCACCACCTGTTATACTAGTGAGTTTTGCAAGTTTTTAATCAAGGATTTATAGATGGCATATATGAACCAAATGGACAAATGTGAGCAAAATAAGCTTATGCTATCTTGTGTTCAATAATACCCTCTGAATAAGCTATATACATTGGTTCATTTGCAGAAGTATGCTGTGTTGGAGACTGATCACCTATCATGTGCCCTCTCAGTGACCAGATATGGGCAAGAAAAGAAAGTGAGACATCTGTATTTACAGTGTTGTTCTGGAACTTCTGAAGATATGCCTAGATTGAGACGGACATCCAGACACTGACCATATTCTTTTCTTTGCGTCACTGTGATGAGATTAGCATGATACTGCCATAGCTATCAAGTGGTTCTAAGACACACAACAGACCCACTAGAGTCTGGCAACTAGGAGTTAAAAAGACACATGGCATTTGTTCTGGAAAACAAAGACCTTCTTAATTCTTTTTAAAATTAATTTATTCATATTACATCTAAATTGTTAGCCCATCTCTTGTATTCTCCCATTCCTCCCTCCCTCCCGCTTCCCCCCTACACCCCTCCCCTATGTCTATGACTGAGGGGGACCTCCCCCCCATATATGCTCTTATGGTATCAAGTCTCTTCTTGGTAACTTGCTATCCTTCCTCTGAGTGCCACCAGGCCTCCCCATCCAGGGGACGTGGTCAGTGATGGGACACCAGAGTTTGTGTGAAAAGTCAGATTTCCTTCTCCACTCAGCGGTGGAGAATGTCCTGTCCATCGGCTAGTCTGGGTAGGGGTTCGAAGTTTACTGCCTATATTTTCCTTGGCTGGTGTCATAGTTTGAGGAGGACCCCAGGACCCAGATCTGCCTGTCATAAAGTTCCTCTTGTAGGTTTCCAGGACCCTCTGGATTTCCTCATTCTCCCAGGCTTCTCTCATGTAAAGTCTCAATAGGATGTCCTCTCCTCTGACCCACTTTCCTGGTAAGTAAAGTTTTTCATGGGACGTGCTCCTTGGACTAGTGTCTCGATGCAAGTGAGTATATACCATTTAACTCTTTTTGCTTCTGGGTGAACTCACTCATTATGATAATTTCTAGTTCAATCCATTTGTCCACAAATTTCGGGAATTCCTTGTTTTTAATAGCTGAGTAGTATTCCATAGTGTAAATGTACCACCACAGTTTCTTTATCCATTCTTCTACTGAGGGACACTTAGGCTGTTTCCATGTTCTGGCTATTATGAATAAGGCAGCTTTGAACATGGTTGAGCATATGCCCCTGTTATGTGGTGGAGCATCTTCTGGGTATATTCCAAGGAGTGGAATAGCTGGGCCTTGAGGAAGCCCTATTCCCATTTTTCTGAGAAAGATTTCCAAAGTGGTTGTACTAGTTTGCATTCCCACCAGCAATGAAGGAGTGTTCCTCTCTCTCCTTCTTAATTCTTAAGGCACCATATCCGATGCATACCTGCATTCTGAATCCTACTTTTCTGAGGAATCATAGATACAAGTGATGGGACCTTTTCATGCTATACTGAATCTTGTCAGCCGTTTCCAGGGAAATCTGCTTAGTGTGTGACTCTGCAGGAAACATGCCCCCTGAATGAAGGGACAATGATAGGCATTCACAGCCCCTTGTCACCCTTTGTAGAAAATGTTTTGTTTCCTGGATGGTATCATTGTATCCTCCAAGTGCCTTATAGATTTTGGACAGCATGTCCACAGAGCGTTAAAGTAAATGAAATTGAAGGATGAGACATGAGACATCTGAAATAGTTGGAGGGAGTAAACAGTGAAAGATGGGGCAGTGAGGGGAACAGAAGTGAGGATCAGGTATCAGGAGGGGAGGGATGGGAGAGAGAACAGAAATCTGATGGAGGGTATCTATGGGCCAGAAGAGGGCCCCCGGGAGTCTGTAATGGTGACCCTAGCTTTGAGTCATAGCAGCAGGGGATATGGAGCCTGAAGTGGCTACTTCCTTAGTCAGGTGGAATGTCTAGTGGAGAGTGCAGGAGACCAACCCATACACAACACACAAAGCCAACCAGTGACTGGCCCAACTTGAGTTGCATGCTATGAGAAAGAACTCACCACTGACACTATTATTAATATTCTGCTATACTTCCAGACAGGAGGCTAGCATAACAGTCATCGGAATGCCTTCACCCAGCAGCTACTAAAAACAAATGGAGAAACCTACATCCAAACATTATGCAGAGCTCAGGGAATCTTATGAAAAAAGGAAAGGCAGGATTGAAAGAGTGAGAGAGATTAAGGACACCACAAGAAAACACACAAAATCAATTACCCTGGGCCCTGGGCTCACAGAGACTGACCCACCAACCAGAGAGCATCCATGGGACAGATCTACCCACCCAGTCCCACCACACACACATATGTAGTAGATGTACAACTTGGTCCTCATGTGGAACCTCTGATAGCAGGAGAAAGGTCTGTCTCTAACTGTTGCTTGCCTTTGAATACCTTTCCCTTAACTGAACTATCTTGTCTAGTTTCAATAGAATATGATGTGCCCAGTCCAACAGGATGGTGACAACAGGATTGTTACCTATGGGAGATCTCCCCTTCTTTGAGAAGAAAGGGAAGGTCCATAGAAGGAGGGTAGGGGAGGAGAGAGGGTATGTTATGACTGTGTTATAAAATTAATTAATTAAATTAATTAATAAAAAATAAATGGAGCATCAACTGAAAGCAGGGTACTTTCAAGTATAATTCACTAAGGGACCAATTATAAGGTGGTGCTGGGTATAGGAAGTATTCTACCCTCTCTGTATTTCAGTATGGAATGCCCTTAAATACCAAAACCAGGTCTACGGCATGTTCTACCCATACTGTTTCATGGGGTTAAATGTATTAGCGATTTTCACATCACTGTAGTTTGTAATACTGTCATCATTATTGCCAGACTTTGGTGTCCAACAACAAAGGAATAGATAAGGAAAATGTGATTTCTACTCACAGTGAAAATGTTTTCTACTAAATGAGGACAGAAAATTAAAACCGCCAGTTCTACATCTCAGCATATTTTCACTGACTGGTAAATGCTTGGTGAATTTTTGCATAAATATGGGACATCTTGTGGCCTTCCTAATTTTTTTGTGTTATATCTCACCTTTCTTCACTCATTAGTAGGTTCACAGATTACAGATAATAGCCTGGTTTTCTATGCGTTTCTGTATCTTCCTTATTCTATATGTCTTACAAAGCACTATTCTTGATAACAGTGCTTATTAATCCTTACTTTAAAATGACAATTGAGCAAGGGAGCTTGTTCTCTGTCATTTAACATTCTATAGATATACTTTGGACTTTGTGCACATGAGATAATTGCTCACACATGCAGTTTTCATGTCAACCATAGGAGAAATATCTCTCCGTGCAAATAGTTCAATGTTGAGTAGTGGTGGACAAACCACTGCTGTGCCAATATCAGTAATCAAAGGACACCTGGAATGCCGTTGTTCTTCAGGCCACCAGATTGTTTCAGGGCTGAACATCATCCATTTCTGACATCTGCTGTATTGTTACCATTTCTATACTGTGATGCACTTCCTGAGACCATGAAGGAGGAAAGTTCATTTAGGCTTTAGTTTTAGTAGTTTCAGAAACACATTGTCTCCTGAAGAATAGATGCAAGAAGAATAGAAGGTCATCAGGACTGTGTGAGGAGGAAGCTAAACACACACACACACACACACACACACACACACACACACACACACACACACACACACGGGGGAGGGGAAGCTGAAGGCAGAGAAAGTCAGAGAGACAGACAGAAAAAAACCTGTTTTTTGATATCATAATTATTTCTGTGGCTTGTCCTAGACAGTTGAGACCATTATCATTCTGACTTCATATTGATGGATGAGTGTTAATTCCTGTCAGTTTGGTAGTGTTTGTCAGTCCCCTAACATTTATTTGCTTCTTTACTCTTGTAGTTTATTCCTCCTTGTGGTCTTATAGGTATATTCATCTCTCTCCCTATGTATAGATCATCTTTATATCAAGTCATCTTCTGGTTAAGTTCTGTATTAGTAGGTATTGATTTCTGTGGTTTGTATCATCATTGGAAGTGCTGTTTCTTCCTTCAATCATGTATGGTTTCTGTGCTGGAATACAAATCTAGGTTAGCTGTAGGTGTCTTTTATGTGATTAAATAGATTATTCTATGTTTTCCCTGAGGTTACTGTATAAGTTAAAGATGCCACTCTTACTATGATGTATTTGCTTACATGTGTGTTCTAAGTTGCTTATCCATGACTGTGATAAAGCACTGAGCAAAAGTAAGTTGGGGTAGAAAATAGTGTCTTTCATCCTACACTTTACAGCCATTGTCTCAGGAAGCCAAGGCATGTGATCAAGACAAGACCATGAGGCAGGAACTGAAGCAGAGAACATAGTGGAATGTTGCTTACTAGCATGCTTCCCTTGACTTGCTCAGCTACCATTTTATGTCAGCCAGGCTAATCTTTCGAAGTATAGTACTATCTACGTGTACAAGACACGTAGCAATTACTAATAATGGTAATTTACCAAAGAAATTCTCTTAGGCTAATATTATAGAAGTAATTTCTATATTATCATTTCCATTTCCTGGATGTCTCTAGGTTGTGTCAAGTTGACTATTTGCAAGTGTTTTTTTTTTTTTTTCTTTTTGTAGTTAGGATAGATTTTTTGCTCTGTCTCTGTAATGTTTGATGTAACCTTACTCAGGAAGTTCCTTTTTCGTGTTACGTGTTTGACAGGCTTCATTTTCTGTGATTCTGATTAATATCAAGGACTGGAGAATGGGAGAAGGATGGAGAGAAGCTCCTGACATTAGAATGTTTTTGTGGTGTTATGTGATATTCAGTCCCCAGATGTGGCTAAGCCTGTGTTCATGAAAGTCTTGGGAAAGAGTTCATTCAACGGTAACCAGGGTACCTTCAGAAGTTAGTAGCTGTTTTAATCTTTTGGTGTGACATGGTCATTGTAGGCTATGGTCAGCCTTGATAGTTCTGAGTGGCCCAAATCAGCATGCACATTGGTGTTTAAAGGGCTAAAGGAACGAAATATACTACAAATTGAAAGATAAGGAAACAGACCAGTTCCTTGTGTGGACTAACAGTTTCTTCCATTCCGAGACACTGTTTTCTTGAGGATAAGGGAGACTTGTGAGAAAGAAGTAGACAGGACTCACTTGTGCAGAAAAGATGAACTGCAAGATGTATAAGGATTCTCCCTTGGCTTATAAATTACTAAATTATTGCTGGGGAGACATTTTCCACACTACACCAGTCCAACTGTCTTCAGGTAATGCTGGTCACAAGGACCTAGCTTTCCTGAGTTTTCAGTCATGGTTATGATCACTGTTTGGTTAACCATCTGCCTGTAAACAATTCATTCTATTGCTATTAACCTGTTAACTATACTCCTTTAAGAAATCCTATTATCATTTCCAGCTCCTTAAGTTGGAGTTGCGTGGAATTATTTCTGAAGTCCATCCCTGGTGTCCTATTTATGATGATAAGTCCTTTGTTTATCCCTCTCTAGGAAAAGATGCCAAACACAGTCATGGAAGGACAAATGTGGCAATACTTGTGCTGTGTTGCAGTTTTAGGGGGAAATGGGCAAGAGAAGAACTTTAGCATCTATAGCTACAGTGCCATGCTGTATCAGAGCTACATAGATAATTCAAGCAGGTGCTGAGCCTCATTCTTCATCATCTAGGATCTGGTAAAAAAAAAAAAAAATCTGGAGCTGCTATTGCTAAATTCCCCAGTAATGGAGAAATTCACAGTGGTCCCATGCCAGTCAGAATATCTAAACTTAAAGACGCACACAGTGAATTATCTGACCAAAACCTACATAAGCTAATATTTCCATCACTCTCTTATACTCAAACTTGTCCTTCTGAGGGTCATTTGATACAGGTACGGGTTTCTTTACATGCTTGCTTTGTTAATGTTGGCTAGATGGGTGACTCTGGATAGCAAATAACTCTTTTAAGGATGGACAATATCAGTCCATTACAGATGCTGACCATTCTGTGTCAAAGTATTTTGTTAATTGGTCAGTATAACTGTGCCTTCCGAGTGCCTTATAGATTTGGAACAGCATGTAGAAGAATAGTAAAATCAGCCGTTGAGGCATTTGAAAGACAGTGCCCTGGTGCTGGAAAGGTACTCCCAGAAGCTATCTGATTCTTAAATAAGATCACTGTTCTAGAGGAATGTTATCTTCCTATGTGTTGTTGGTCATTAACAATATGTAAGCCTCATAGATTTTGAAGATTATTTCCAGTGGTTTTGGCTACATGCAGAACTAGACACTATTGCTGAGACACTACATATTCTGTTTGCAGAATTTTCAGATAGCATCTTAACACAGAAATGGAAGCTTCTTTTCTTTTGCTGTCTGGCTTTCACAGACCCAGAAAGTTCCTTTCAGGCTGGTGGGGAGAAATTGAAGACAAAAAGTCCTAGGTCATTGTTGACTTTCTGTCCTACACTGTCAAAAGATCAAGCAAGACCCATACACTGGTACAATGAAGGGACAGTTTTTAGGCATGTAAACAACAAGTGGCTGTACAGGTTTGCACTCCCACCAGCACGGAGGAGTGTTCCCCATTCTCCATATCCTCCCCAGCATGTGTTGTCACTTGAGCTAGTGAAGTGGTCTGTCCATTTCTTGTATAGGCAGCGATCCCATTAGAGGAGCCATCAGTAAGTACTAAATAGGCTTCCTGCAGCAGCTGGAGGGAAGTAACTTTAGGAAAAATGAAGGGATGGGTTTTTATAAATTGAAGAAGTCTGTTAGCAGGATAGTGATTATTGATTGTCCGACCAATCATTGGTAGTTTGCATAAGCCAATCTAACTGATCCCTGGAGTAGGGCAAAATTATTTTGTCAGGATCTTTACCAAAAAACGCTCGACTTTGTTCACGCCCCAGAAGGATAAGTTCAACAACCAGAGCAGTATAAGTGGGAAGGATTTTGGTGGGAGAGGCAGGGAGATGAGTCCACAAAAGGGGACTATGGTGCCAGAACACTCCAGTGGGGGTATGACACGTGGCACAAACAACAAAAAGAAGAGTATCATCATAGGAAATGGATGTGGCTCCTGTCTCTGAATAGCTGTCTCCACAACCCGTAGGGCCACAGCAGGAGTCAAGGAGCAACAGGAGGAGGGACTAGGATCCCCCTTGAGAATTTCAGAGAGGGGTTTGAGTTCTCCAGTAGTGAGCTTAAGATAGGGCCGGATCCAATCAATATCCCCCAGGAGCTTTTGGAAATCATTTAAAGTTCTTAAATGGCTAGTTTTCAACTGGATTTTTTGTGTAGTAATGTTCTGATGGCGGAGCTCAAATCCCAAATAAAAATAGGGGTCTTTTAATTGAATTTTATCTGGTACAATTTGGAGGCCATTATCTGTTAATTTTTGTGAATGTATCTGACAATGGAGTAATTGGGAGCCACCAGGTCCCGCCAAGAGAATACCATCCGTATAGTGTATTATATATAGAGAGAAGGCCAAAGTGCTCTAAAAGGATCAATGACCTGGGCCACAAACCTCTGACACAGGGCTGGGCTATTGGCCATACCCTGATGGAAAACGTTCCATTGAAAGCGGGGCATCGGCCCTTTAAAATTTATCATGGGCAAGCTGAAGGCAATGTGTTTTTTATCCTCAGGATGCAAGGGGGAAAGTGAAAAAGCAATCTTTAAGATCTATTACTATTTTATAAAACCCAGCCGGGGTGGCCACAAGAGTGGGCAATCCTGGCTGCAAGGCACCCATAGTAAGCATAGTCTTGTTAATTTCCCTTAAGTCTTGTGATAGTCTCCATTTGCCAGATTTTTCTTAATAACAAAAATAAGGGTATTCCAAGGGGAGGTGGTAGACTGAACATGACCTGCAGCAAGTTGTTCCTGTACTAACGCTGTAGCCGCAGCCAATTTCTGAAGTTAATGGCCATTCACCAATTTTCCAAGTGATTTTGTCCTTTGTCTGCATGGGGTACAGGAATGTCAACAGCCATTGGGGTAAATTTTTCATGCCTAAACCCGAGCGGTCAAATTTTTCAATCGCCTGGATGGGCTCTTTCATGCCTTGTAAATTTTTACCCAGCCCTTGTCCAGGGCGGAAACCCTGTTTGAGCATTTGGTTGGCAACAATCTCATTTGAGCTACACATGATAAGATTCAACTGGGCAAGGATATCCCGACCCCAAAGGTTAACGGGCAGGCCAGGCACAATGTAAGGCTGAACAATACCGGAATTACCTTCCTCATCTGTCCACGTGAGGACCTTGGAACTCTGTTGGGGATTAGACATCTGTCCAGTACCTTTGAGATGAGTCAGGGAAGCCGTGAGGGGGCCAGGAGGAAGGCCAATCCTTGTCAGAAATTACTGTGGTATCAGTACCAGTATCCACAAGTCCTTCAAAGCACTTTCCATCCAATTTTAATTTAAGGAGGGGTCGATCTTGGGTGATTCTTTGGACCCAGTAAGCATCCGAGGAACCAAAATTATTGATACCGCTGGATTCCCAAAAGCAATTTCAGGATGCGTAAAGGGAAGCAGTGGCAACTGGGCAATTTGTTGTCCCCAGAAGAGGATGAGGCCAAATTTTTTATTTCTCCTGTATAATCATTATCAATTTCTCTGGGGGAAAATGTAATCCCTGGAGAGTGGAGCTAGTGCGACCAAGAAGGAGTCCAAAGGTGCCAGGAGGCAGGGCCCCCCCAAAAAAACCCATATGCAGAACCTGAATTTCCATCTCAGGTGTGCTGGTGGAAGAACAGAGGTCCAGTCCTGTGCTGCCACCGGTTGCTCGGTGGAGAGAGGTGACTCCGAAATCTGAGGGGTTGGTGTTTGGGGGACAAACCTGATAGCCCTAGAGGTTTGTCTCATGTTCGGGACCAAGGGCTGGCCCCTCAAGAAGTTTCCGTTTCGGGGGCAGGGGATTGCCCTGAATATCTATCTTACAGCGACACTCTGAGGCCCAGTGCGTTCCTCTCTTGCATCAGGGACACAGGGATGAAGGGAGCAGACACTCAGCCTTAGGGAACTTGCATTCTTTGGCAATGTTTCCCGGTTGTTCATAGTTAAAGCAAGTTTTTGGGCGGGAATTCTGAATGAAATCCTTAAGGGCAACTCCGATGGAGAGGGCGATAGAATGGGCCGAGCCTATTCCAGCACAGTATATGATGTAATCAGAAATGTCCTTGCCGCTACGTTCTGACCATATAGCTTGCCTGGCAAGCAGGGTTGTCATTTTCTTAAGCAAGGTGTTTTATAAATTCACTTTCATTTTCATCTTTGCCGACAAGCCTTTCCACCGCACCAGTGAGGCGGCTAATAAAATCGCTGTAGGGCTCATCCAGGCCCTGTCTTATTTTAGCCAGGGAAGTGGTTGCAGAAGGAAGCTACTTCCATGCCTTAATTCCCACATTTTGTATTTGTGAAAAAAGACTAGGAGAAAGTTTGGCTTGTTTCTCATTGGTGTCATAAGGCTTACTTCCTCGTAACTTTTGCAAGGTCCAGCTGTTGACTTACAGCGTGCATCCTCCTTACAAGTCTCAGTAAATTCTAATTTCCAGAGGATATAATCACTGCCCCCACCCCCAGACAAGGTGACACGTGCCAAAAGGTACCAGTCACTGGGTGTGAGCCATCGGTCACTGAGGGTTTCGATCATGGACAGGGTAAAAGGGACAACTGGGCCATAGAGCGTCACTGCAGTTTTCAATTCCTTAATGTGCTTAAACCCAAGGCAGTGCTACTGTTGTCTAACAATCTTTTCCCCTTCTCTGCCTGAGTCAGCGGAAGCTTCGTTCTCAGAGGTGTCCCTCCGGAGGCAGGATTATCCTCACCATCTGGGTCAGTCTTCCCTCCCTCAAGTAAAGGCTCGGATGATGATGGCGTGTCATCAGGGGAAGGTCGGACAGGGCCCCGAACCCTAATGTGAGAGACGGAGAAGGAGTGCAAGATCTTAGGGGTGTTTTTCTTAGATTTGGTCATGAGAGCACCAGCATCCGAAAGGGGAATGGTTAGTTTGAGATCCAGAGCCCGAAGTTCTCTAACCAGGGCCAAATGTTCCCTTTTCTTTTGAAGTAACTCTTCGAGGATTTTAACCTCTTGGCAAAGTTTAGCCTTAGTATGCTCAGTAGAATCTTCCAATCCTGGGACAAAGTGCAAGGCAGGCACACAAAAAGGGAGGAGGGAGAGGCAGAATTAATAAGACGGTGGTCGTGAAACAGAGGATGACTTGGGAGTGGCCAATCAGAATCATGGTCTTTCACAGCTGCTTCCTCAAGGTCAGCAGCCTCTTGTGGTGAAAGGTGGTCATCGGGACCGTCCCAGACCTAAGACTTAAAGACTCAGTGGAGGGATAAAGGGACTCAGTGGGATGATTGGAAGCAGGAACCTCTGAAAGTGGCATGGGAATAGTAACCAAATCACAAATAGAAGGGGCCCGGGAGGCCTGGGGAATGGACTCAACTGAGGGATTTTCAGCTACCACAAAGATCTTCCTTGAGGAATTTTTCTCCCTCAGAGACCAATTTGGCCGCATCAGACCGGAAATGCCTGACCTTAAGAATATCATTAATTAAATTCCAATAGGAAAATACTTGAACAGGTACTTTCTCTGGACCAAAAGAATTATAAAAATCTTTTAAGCAATCTCCTACTCTTGCCTATCGCTTCTCATCAGTCGTGCCCTCTTGGGAAAACCATGGACACATATCGTCAATGAAGTCAAAAAATTTAACCAAATTCTTTTTTACCCAAGTTCCCCGTGTCTTGAGGGACTGTTTGAGTTCCTGTAAGAAAAGCTCATGCTTACTTAATGCCTGTCCCATGAATGTGCTGCTTTATCTTACCACAATGGATCAATCTCACAGATGATTGGCTCTGCGGCGATCATTGTGTGGGTCTTCACTCACGGAGTGGTTGTTTCTCGCAGTGACCTGTGTGAAAAGGCAGCTGCAGCTGGAGAGCTCTGCTCATAGACAGGAAGAAGGAGAGCAAGTCTGAGTTCTGATCAAGCTCTCAAACTTTATTTTTCATATAATGGTTTATAAAGGGCAAGCAATGAGGAAATGAGGAGATCTATGTGAGCAGGCTGTCATGGCAGTTTAACTGCAGGCTGTCCCGAGGCACCAGGTGTCCCAAGTAACTTCCTGTGACCCAACTGGTGATCTTATCTCAGCATCCTGTTTCTCAAGGTCACAGGCCAAGAGCTGGGCTCTGGTAATTATCCACAGACCTTTGGCCCCTGACAAAAAAGACAAGAATAAACCTTCCAGGTGACAGCTCCACGGGATGAATCCCTAGGTGTCTCTGGGCCTGTGTGCATATCCTCTCCCTAATTGTAGCAATCCTCCCCTCATCCTTCTTCCCTCCCTCCCCCTCTCATCTCTCTGTCTCCTTCTATCTGTCCACCACTCCCAGTCTCATCTCCGGTTCTCTCCTCCCATCAATGGTCATTTTTCAATACGATAGCCCTGATGGAGTCTCTGGCCTTTTTCTTAATTCCAAACTCAGCATGGCTCCTCTCAGTCTATCACAATGTTTATCTCAGTGGGTTACCTGTGGTGTCTCAAAAAAAAAAAACCTGCCAAGACTGCTTTCAGGATGGACCAACTCACATTCCTTCTATGGGCAAAGCCCACTAAGTTTACTTTCACCTTGGGTCAAGACATATTCCTTCCACAGGTTTTGTCATGAAATATCTTGATTTCTACATCTATGGTGATTCTAAGTTTTGCTGGAGATAGTATTCTCGGTTGGCATCTGTGGTCTCTTAGTGTATGGATGGCCTCAGCCTAGGCCCTTCTGTCTTTCATGTTCTCTCATGAGAAGTCAGGTGTAATTCTGATGGTCTACCTTTTTATGTACATGGCCTTTTTCCTTTGCTGCTTTTAATATCTTTTCTTTGTTCTGCAGATTTAGTGTTTTGATTATTAAGTGGCGGTGGTTGTTTCTTTTCTGGTCTAGCCTATTTAGTCTTCTGTGGGCCTCTTGTATGTTCAAGGGTATCGCTTTCCTTAGTATGGGGAACTTTTCTTCTTTGCTTTTCTTGAAAACATTTTCTGGTCCTTGGAACTTTGCATCCTCTTTTTAATCTACTCTTATAATCTTGAGGTTAAGCCTTCTCATGGTGTCCTTGATTTCTTGGATGTTTTGTGTCACAAAATTTTCTGTTTTACTATTTTCTTTGAGAGATGCACCAATTCCTTCTATTGTATATTCGGCCCCTGAGATTCTCTCCTCCATATGTTGGATTCCATTGTTTATACTCGTCTGTTCAATTCCTGCTTTCTTCTCTGATTTTTCCATGTCAAGGGTTTTCTCAATTTGAGCTTTTAATGGTGGCTGGTTCTGTTTTCATGTCTTGAACTGCTTTACTCCTTTCTTTCACCTGCTTGATTGTGGTTTCTTGTTTCTCGTAGGTAGTCTCTTTTTGTTTCTTTGTATTATCCTGAATTTCCTGGGAGGATCTATTTATTTCCTCTTTATAATTCTCAAATAACTGTATATCCATAGTTTTAATGTCAATTTCTTGAGATTCATCTGCATTAGAGTATCCACTGATGTCTGGGCTTTCTGGTGAAGCCGTGCTGTCCTGGTTTTTGTTGTTTGTCTTCTTACCCTTTCTTTTAGGCATCTGCTGAGAGGTTGTAGGATTTCTAAGCTGGCAGTCACGGGAGTGAGTACCTTTGGAAAACAGCTGCTTCATATACTGGATTGGCAGTCACTGTCCTCCTGGATCTGGATTTGTCCAAGCTCTGCCACTTAATGATCAGTGACTTCATAGGGTTCTTCTGGCTACTTGTTCTCCTCAGAGAAATCAACCACAGAGTAGAACAGTGGCTCAGAAGCCAGAATTTTGTGTTGCTTCCACAGTATTTATCCTTTGTTCATCTGCAGGCCTACCCTGCTCCAGTACTCTAAAGGGCGCAGGGTGCTTGGAGCTTGTGGTTCCCAACCACAAGGAAAGTCCATCCTCAGTGGGATACTTTGGAATTCTGAGAAGTTCCAAAGACTGTGTTTTGGATAGAAGCCTGTTCGCTCACCTGTTTTCTGCACAACACAGCCACTCATCACATAGCAGCCACCCACAGTGGTCCTTCTGTTCTCCCGGAGTTCCGTACTCTCTCCTGTATTTGGAGGGGCACAGGATATTCTAAGTTTTTGCCTTATGTACCAGAGGTTGTCCAGCTGCAATGAGGGGACAGCTTGGTGTTCTTGGTTCATTACCTTTAGTCCGTTTCCCAGCCTCTGCTGCTCTGCCCTCTAGACATGGTCCTTCCTCTACACTGCCATCTTGTCCCCTCTCAATAACTTCTTCTTTTTTTAAAGATATCTATTTCTTTACATATATGAATATGCTGTCTTCATGTACAACAGAAGTAAACATTGGATCATAATACAGATGGTTGTGAACTACCATGTGGGTGCTGGGAATTGAACTCAGAACCTTTGGTAGAACCGTCAGTGCTCTTAACCACTGAGTCATCTCTTCAACCCCTAATAATGTCTTCCAGTAACATTTTATGGAAAACAGTACTGAATGTGAAACTCAGCTCCCTAAATTTAGAAATACTGGGGGAAACATTCCTTGAAATGAATGAGGGGAAAGATTCAGTAGTAAAATTAAAATCTGTGAGGAAAGCCAAGCCAAAGCATGGATAGAGCTAGAACACTATTATCAGAGCTTGAAATCAAGAAGAGTATGGATATTAGTAAGATGAAACATTCTAGAGATATGAAACAATTAACACACAAAACTAGGAATCATGTTTCTGGGAAAAGCAGAATAATTTTACATTACATAATGAAAAAGAGGGAGAGAGCGCCCTAGTTCTCCATACCACACCAGTTCCCAGAAGCCCAGGGACCACTAACATTGCCACAGTACCTGCTTAGCTTACACTCAACTGCCTCACCTCTACTCATCACTATGTCCCAGCCCACACCTACAGTAGAAGCCCATTGTTCCACCAAAGGCCACTATGGTACCCAGAACCCCAGGTAGGCTAATTTCTCTTGGACTGCCCTCAATCTCTCAAATGCTTCCCAACCCACCCTCAACCATCCATTCCCTCCATGTCACTATGTACCATCCTTGCAACATCTTCAGAGAATCCCCAGTTTGACCAGAAACCACACCAGATGCCAGAACTCTGGCATACAACTTGGCCAGAATAACCTTCCTTAACCACAGGCCATTCAGCCATTAGAAGTCCAGGCACCAACTCAACCTGAGACCCTCTACTCAACCACACACCATTCTAGTCTGAAGACCAGAGAGGAAACAGAAGCCATAGAACAAAACACCCATTTAACAAAGACAAACTTGGAAGAAACTGACCTTTAGACCTATAATCACCCCAAACTGAGATATTCAAATGCCAGGATAAAAACACAATCAACAATAACCTGGGAAATACGTCACTACTAGTGTCCAGATATCCTAATACAGCAAGCCCTGAATATTCTAACTCAGATGAAGCACAAGAAAATGACCTTGAAAACAACTTTATGAAAAAAAATGAACAAATCACTTAAAGAATATGGGAAAGCACAAACAATTGGAGGAAAATAATAAGCCTCTTAAATAAAGCAAAGCAAAACAAATAGTTGAACGACAGGAATAAAACAGTTCAAAGAAGATTTTTTCATGTGTTGAGCCTCTAGTTGTTTTTTTAGTAAACAGTGAAGATCCTGTAACTCTTTCTTGGTTAGGGGCCACTGCTCTTGCCATACAGGTCTGTTTGAAATCTACTTTAAGGGCAAGGCTGTTGGTATTTCAGCAGTGCCCCCTCTTATAAATTTGGACACTCTAAACTTGAAAAGTTTTGAGGTTGGAATGTGGGCATAGCTTGTGGTCATTTCTGATTACTTGTATTAATATCTTCACCAGAAGTATATATCATTGCACCCCTAGTTTTAACATTGTTTATCCTTATAATTGTAGAAATATTATTCTGAGTACCCCATTGTTGTAAGAGGTCTTTTTCCCCATAAATATATGGGTATGTCAGCCACATAGGGTCTCAGCTTTTCTGTCTGTCTTTCTGGTGTCACACACTTAAGTCACCACACATTTTGTTTATTTGAGATAATTTACCAATTTTTATAATTTTGGTATAATCCTTTTGAAGTGTCTAAATTGCGTTCTAAGACTTTGAGACATAATTGACACATCAGCTCTTATGTCCATTAGGTCTTTTATTTTAACATAATTTACTTGTATAACTAATTTAAGTCTTTGGTCATTATTGTTTGACAGAACACACGTGTCCTTGTGCTTTTTTACTGGAGGGGCTTTGTTCTTACTGTAAGGAAACAGTTAAGCAATTCTATCCCCGGCATTAATTTTCATCTTTTTCTTTACACATGTTATGATTTTTATTTTTATTTTTATTTTTAGAATCTCTATCTATAATACTGGGATGCACATTAAAACCAGAAGAAGTCAGCCCACTTTTTCTCAGAATCATCCTTACTGTGGCTGCAGGCAAAAGACCGAAAACACCAGTATTTAATTTTTAACATTTAACCTGTGGAAATAGGGTAAGAGACATATTTGAAGCCAGATTTAAGGCTACACTGTCTTCAGTAGCATGCATTAGATCACTAATACTTAGTTCTCATTTTCCTGTGGGTCTATCAGTTTTGAACTGGCCAAGGGAATTCAGCTGGCATTGTTTACAGGTCCCCAAGCCAATGTGCCCCTCTTATAATTTCCCATCGGCAAGATATTGTCTTGTACATTTCTTTTAGTTTGACAATCCCTAGACCAATGTTTTCCTTTTTCACAATGACTAAAGTACCCTGGAAGTGTTGACATCTTATTACCATTATGGGTAGAACCTTCTTGCTCTTTCTTATGAGTTATGATTTTGGAGGTTATTGTGTTGGTTATTTTGAGGTCTGGGATTTTTATCTCTATAGTTTTTTTGTATATGACCAATTTTACCACAATTAAAGCACTGGGTATTAGCATTCTGGGCTCTCTGGCTATGGCTTGTCTCACATTATTGTGTTGATACTCCTGAGAGTTAATATTAACTGTCTCCTTTACCCAATCATCTAATGGAGCTCTTCTTTCCTTTAATGGTCTAAGTACCCTCTTACATTTAGTATTTGTATTTTCATAAGTCATCATAAGATTTAATGTCTGGTTGGTATCAGAACTTGGCAACACTCTAACCATAGCAAATCCTAATCCCTGTAAAAATTTTGTGAAGGGTTCCCCAGGTCCTTGAAATACTTTAGTAAATGGAATAGTTATTTTCCCAGGTTCCTCTATCAGCTTCCAAGCTCTCAAGGTTGCAATACGACATGGATCAATCACTCTATCTTTATATTGAATTTGTTCTCTTAAGTTAGTATTTGTCTGTTACCAAGTAATTGATCTCTGTTAATATTTATTTTTCTTGTATTATTTTATTTTATTTTTATAGCCTTAGTTTGCCATTGTGATAACCATTGTAATTATTGTGTTGTTTTTAATTCTGTTGAAACTAATTTTGTTTAATCTTGGGGAACAAGTCTATTCTGCATGGCCCACTTGTTTAACATTTGTTTAACGAAGGCTACAAGATTCCATATCATTTTATCATAACTCTCAGCACCATTTTGAGCAAGGATGTGTTTCATAGTGACTGGAAAAGCTGAAGGTGTCTGGGTGATTCTGGAGGTGTCCTCCCCCGGGACATTTTCCTCCACAGACCATTTCGTCTATCTGTCTTTTTTTCTCTGTTTTTTTTTTACTTTTATTTTACTCTTTTTAACTACAGGTGTCTTTTGTCTTTTTAGCCCTTTTAGTTTTTTTTTTTTTAAGTTTTTGTTTTTGTTTTTTTTTTTTTTGTATTTTGTGCATTTGTTCAGTCAAGTCAGTAGCTCTTTCCAAACGGATAGAACTTACTGACTCTTTTGTTGCTGTTGGTTTTTATTTTTATTTTTGCTTTTGGTCTCTATTTTTTGTCCTTTTTCACTCTCATTTACAAAATATGTTATTTGCTTTTCTATCTCTTCATATTTTTAATTTTTTCTATCTGTCCAGTCAAATCTGTAATCTTTTTCAAAAGCATAGGTTTATGACCCATTTGGTTTTTTTTTTTTTTTTTTTTGTACCTTATTAATCTTTTTTATCCTTCTAAGAATGAACTACAATAAAAGAACAAAGAAAAAAATTTCTTCTCAGTTTAGAGTAGGAAAGAGTTTTGCAATGGTAGTTGCAACCTTGTTGATGTCTTCAACCAGCATTTTTGCATCTTTGAATTTTGAATCTTTTCTCACACCATTAAAAAGTACAGAACCCCTCAGGCCCCATGTTGAGCTTCACTTGTTGGCTTTGTTTCTTAACAATTAAATGTTATTATACAACCCAACTATCCTATACAAGATGAGAAAAAGTTAAAGAAAAACAAAATAAAACTTTCTGTATCTGTTCCACTGGAGAAATCTCTAGGTGTCTCTGTCTTGCATGCTGGTCAGGCCTGTATGCTGGTCCTCTCCCCATCCAAGTGCACTCATGCTCAGAATCTGTAGCCTTCTTCTCTCCTCTCTGCCTGCCTCTCACTCTAGGGCTCAATGGCCAGAGGGACTCACCTCTGGATCCTCCTCCCATTGATGTTCAATTAGAAGCACACTAGCCTGGCTGGAGTCCCTGATCCTTTCCTGAATTCCAGACCCAAGATGACACCACTCAGTCTATCACAATGTCAGTCTCATTGGGGTGTTGATGGTGTTACCAAGGGCCAAAGCCAGCTATGACTGCTTTCACCTGGGACAAAGCCTACAGTCCTTCCACAGATATCTGTGCTTGATACACTCATCTAGGTTAGCTGTCAGGGACTTTGTTTTTAAATAAATTGTTCTATGCCTTAGTGGTGTTTCCAGTTTAAGTAGATATTCCATTCTCCTGTGATAAATGTACTTGTGCATGTGCTTGTGTGTTCCAAGTTTCTATTCAATGGCTTTAATAAAGCACTGAGAAAAAGAAACTCAGAGCAGAAAAGGGTGTCTTTCAACTTTTGCTTACATCCTGTTGTCTAGGGATGCCACAGCAAAGTACTACTATAAGTCTTTGAGGCAAGAACTGAAGAAGAGAAAACAGGACAATTGACAAGTGGCAAGGTTTCTCCACCTTGCTCAGCTAACATTCTTCAGTAGTCCAAGTCCATAAGCCTAAGTGTAGTACTGACTCACCCACATAGACTGGGCACTTCTCTATAAATTATTAATAAAAGGTCATGACCCACAGACCTTCCCATTGACTAGCCTCAGAGAGGCAACTACTGAATTGAGTTTCCCTCATGACTCTAGCTTGTGTCATGTAGAGAAAAGCACTATGCATTGGTTTTCTCTTGTAGTGGTCATTATGTTCCCTTTGTTGTATATTGGCAGTGTTCAAAATAAAATGACTTGGTAGGCCATTTTCTAGTCTTACTAGTTTTCCATTCCTGGCTAAGCTCTGCCTCCCCTGATGCTACTTCCTGGTTAAGCTCCGCCTGGTGTGACTCACTTTCTGGTTATACTCCACCCACTCCTGGGTGGGGCCTTGGAGTTAAAGAGACACATGCCATTTTATCTAGAGTACAAAGATCTTAATTCTTAAGGTAGTGTTTCCTATGCATACCCCTGTTCTGAGACCTTTTATAATGAGGAATGTGCAGCTACAAGTGACTGGATCTTTCCTTCCTCTACTAGATAGTGCCAAGCTTGCCCAGATAGTCTGCTTAATGTTTACTCTGCAGAAAACACATTCCCTGATAGAGGGGAGAGTGGTAGGTCTTCCAAGATTCTGTTCATCCTGTGTAAAAAATGTTTCTTCTCCTATATGGTATCATTATTACCACTGAGTGCCTTATAGATCTGAGGCAGGATCTCCATGAAGAGTCTAAATGTAAATAATTTGAAATATGGTATCCCAAATAAAGACCTCCAAAAAGACATATGCCTTCTAAATGCTAAGTGACTGAGTTTGGCTTGTGTCTCAGAGTTATTAGCCAGGAAGGTCTTATAGACATTGCAGATTCTAAAGACTATGTGATCCTTTTTTTAAAAGCTATCCCGAAGTAGACAATAGTCCCATTTATTTAATTGTATAATAACAAGAAATCAGATGGGGTCAAGCTAGAGTTTCACTTCCTGCTGGCTAGCTTCCATCGATAGAGTAGGTCTTTCCATCCTGTTGTTGGAGAATGGTCCACCTAATTTGAGGGCTACCTTTCCCACAATATTGAAAAGTCAGGATCTACACACTGACACAAAGAAGGCACAGTGGGCACGTATATAACCAACCATTTTACAATTCAATTTGAGGAACAGAGGCACAGCATGAAAGTTGTATCTTGCTCTATGATCTAGAAAAATGTCCCCAGTAACTGAGGAGACCTAAGACACCAATGGTGAGAGAGCTGCTAGGGTTTTATTGAATGGAAGGTATGGGCATCATTTCCCTTTTAAATAGGTTTTCTCATGCCCATAGATTGATGTAGCTATCTGTGCTGCAGTAACTGCTATAGTCTGCCTCCTTGCTAGGAAATCCTCTTTGCTGATGGAGTTATAATTGTGTAAGCTGCTGGGACTCAGTGATTGTTTTGTGGTGAGATAACAATGTAATATGGATAACAGGAGAAATGGTTCCTGTATAAATCAGTGCTTCAAAGGATCAGGGATTGTCGTAAAACAAAAGATTTTATGAGCTGCAGGACATAGTGTTGCACGCCTCTAATCCCAGCAGTTGGAGAGGTAGAGACATGCAGATCTCTGTGAGTTCAAGGCTGGCATGCCCTACGAAGTGACTCCAGTACAGCCAAGGCTACGCAGAGAAATTGTGTAAAAAAAAAAAAAAAATGTGAGAGGTGAAGAAAGGGAGTAGAATAGTGTAGTATTTCTCTTTACTCCATAAAAAAGGAGCATCCTATTGTGATATTTTATCAGTGGTTACCTTGGGTGAATGTAGTCTGAATAGATCAACATAGATCAGATAACTAGGTCTTGGCAGTAGATCTTAACAGTCCAGAATGGAAGGATCCAAGGAAAGTCCTGATATCTTGATTTGACTTCCTACCACATAATTCCTTTTGAGATACAGGCCTTAGTAGTAAATGATCTTTCTAGATGCTAAAAATATTAGTGGGGCATTGATTCAAAGTGGAGCACTTCGAATAAAGTTTCCATGAGAGACTACTCATAGAATGTGGTATTGAGAATATAAAGTATTCTACCCTTTTTTGTATTTCAGTATGGAGTTTCCTAAAATATCAAAAGCATGTCTAATGAATGCCCAAAGGATACCATTCAATTGGATTGAATATATTAATGATTTATGTGTCAGTGTAGATGTCAGCAATGTCTGTATTAGGACTAGACCTTGATATCCAAAACCATAGGGGTAGATAAGGAAGATATCGTGTCTACACACAGAGAAATTATTTTCACCTAAGAAGATAATGAAGTCACATTGTTTGCAAGAGAATGTATGTAACTGGAGATAATCTTATTGTACCATATACATTCAGGCCCAGACTAATGTCCACTTGTGCTTTCTCTCATATGTGGAACATGGATTATAAAGACATATAATACACATTCATGAAATTGGAGGCAATGCTGTTCAGAGCAACACAGATGACTATGGGTTGTCGTGAAAGGTAAGCAATCTGCCAGTCTCAGTAACAGAGTTACAGTGCTCAGTAAACAAAATACACTTCAATAAAAATAAAACATGTTCAGTGAATAGTACAATCAGAATTAAAATCAATGAGAAAATTTTGATATAAGTAAAATATTTAATTGCTTTAATACTAATGTAATATTTCTTGGGCTTTCTTTTATATGAAACATTTAATAAAGGTGTTTTACTTAAAAACATGAAAATTAAAATAATATAAGGGTTAAAAGATATACATCCAGATGGCTTCTATAGTGTAAACTGATGTGCAATAGTCCGATGCCAGTGTGTTATCTGCTATTAAAGTAGCACATGGTGAGTTATATGCCTAAGCACCTCAACAGTCTATTGCTTTGTATCACTACCTTCTATATGAAATTATCTTGTGAAAATGATTTCATATAGGTAGTAGGATGTTTTAATCTTGGCCTTCTTAATGGTATCTACATGGGTGACTCTGGAGAGCAAGTAGCCTTTGTTTGAATGGACAGGATTAGGCCTTCACAGATGTTGAATATTTGATAGTCAAAATAGCTACACCATGAGAATCTGGAGGTTGGATAAAATAGCCCAATAAATTCTGATGTCATCCCTCCCAGAAGTAGAAAAGCAATCCTTTTTTATTCACTTTATATCTAGATCATAGCCCACTCTCTCCTCTCCTGCTCGTCCCACCCTGTGTCCTACTTACCCAATTGTTTCTCCCCAACACCTCAGAAAACGGGAACCCTTCCACTACCAAGCCACCCAAATACATCAAACCCCCTCAAGACTGAGTGCAACTTCATCCTTGAGGCTTGGCAAGTCAATACCACCAGTGGTATGTGATAAAAAAAAAAAAAAGCTACAGAGCCCACACCAGAGACAGTCCCCACTCCTCTTACTAGGGGGCCCACTTAAAGACCAAGCTGCCCATTGGTCACATCTACATAGAGGGAATAGGTCCAGCCAATGCATGGTCCTTGGTTGGTGCTTCAGTCTCAGTAAGCCCCCGTGGGACCTGGTGACTTGGCTCTGTTTGTCTTCTTGTACAATATCTATCCTCTATTTATGTCTTTCCCCTACTGTTTCACGAGACTCCCTGGTGTCCACCCAATGTTTGACTGAGTCTCAGCATCTAGGTCAATCCACTACTTGGTGGAGCCTCTAACAGGATAGCTATGCTATGCTCCTGTCTGGAAGAGTAGCAGAGTATCATTAATAGTATCAGGGGTTGCCTCTCTCCCATGATGTGGGCCTCAGGTTGAGCCAGGCATTGACTGAACATTCCCTCAATTTATGATCTATTTTTATCCCTGCACATCTTGTAGGCAGGGTAAATTTCAGATTGAAGTTTTTGTGGGAGGGTTGGTGTTCCCCTCCCTCCATTAGGAGTCCTAACTAGTTAGAGCATGGCCTCTACAGTCTTCATGACCCCTGCTACAAGGATTCTCAGATAGAGTTAACCCTATATCCTCCCAACCCAAATATTCCTCAACCCAAGAATGGGTAGAGAAACTGTGGTATATTTACACAATGGAATAGTACTCAGCTTTTGAACACAAAGGGATCTTGAAATTGCCAACAAATAGTTGGGACTAGAAAAGATCATTCTGAGTGAGGTAACCCAAATGCAAAAAGACATTCATGGTACATACTTCTATGCAGATTTTAGCCATATAGAAAGGAATAACCATATTATAATTTACATACCCAAGGAATATAGGAAACAAGGAGAACCCATGGAAGGATATTTAACTCTCACACAGAAGCAGACATAGAATAGGCAGTGGAAGTGGTTGAAGAGAAGGAACAAAGTAAGGAAGGGGGCATGGACAGAAATGAGGGTGAAGAACAGACTTGGGAAGAGCTGGGGTGGGAGAGCAGAGTGCTTGCAGAAACAAGAGACACTGTGATGGTGGCATCACTGTGACAAATTGGAAACCTATGACAGTGTAGGATTCTGAGAGAAAAGTAATCTTAACAATACCAAGGAAGTACAAAATGCCCTGTATGGTAAACTCACATCTCAGATGGGGTCAGTGATTCTCAGCCACGGTAACTAGTAATAGCTTAGTAGTGGCTTAGTAACAGCATAAGGAGACTTTTGGATAAGTGAATATGAGTTGAGTTCCAGATGTAAATACATTAGTTAAATCGACTGTGACTTTAGATAGATAACAAAAATATTCCTTGGTTAAAACATGTCTTCTTCATCAAATAATTCTTGGAAACTTGGATATCCATACATATATAGAAGTACAATTGATTCTGCCTGGAACTGTGGAGCATTCCATTAGTCCCCACCATCTGGAGGCCAGGGCTCAGGCAGAGGCAGAAGCAGAGGCTATGGGAGGCATATCTCTGTGAGTTCAAAGCTATTCAGGTCTACATAGTTACTTCAGGGACAAGCAGTGCTTTAGAGAGAGAACCTGTTTCAAGAAACTAAAGTTAAAAAAACATGCAGTATTACTTAAGGGTCATTCGGTAAAACGTCAATATGCCTCAGAGTCCTGAGTGTAACAAACGTGAAACTGTTATATAAGAAATACCACATAGAGTTGAATGTACAAATATAGGCCAGGATGGAGCAGGACTCCAAGCACTCAAGCAATCCTGCCCATAACTGCTGAATGGTTTCTTAGAGAACAAAAGGAATAATTCCCTGAAAACAAAGCCGATACTTCAGGGAATGGCCAAAGAGAACAGGAGCAAATCTTTGCTATTATATCTGCAGACAAAGGATTAGTGTGTATCTCATTTACAATTAGATAAAATATCCAAATCCTAGGAAACAAGGCAACTCAGGTTGTTGAGGGTAAAAAAGGAAATCCTTAACTATTTAATACAAAAAAAGGTGTGAGCAAATAAATATGTTCAGATTCAGGAAGAATCAGTGAAATACACAGTGAAACTCCAGGAGATGCCATTTTTGGTCAGTCAGAAAAGAGATGACAAACACTGATAAGAGCACATGAAAAATTATGGTGTGATGAAGTATTCCAGCCTGTTTAAATGTCAGCGTGGATGGTCTACCAAAAGCTGAAACCTGGTTTAGCATATGATGCAAGTATACCATTCAAAAACCTCAGCATATTGGAGAAGTACTTGGCCATCAGTGTTGACTGCAGCTCTGGATGTCGTACATTAGGGAACCAAGCTTAATGTCCAACAGCCTTGTCATGGATGAGGAAAATGTGATGTACATATAGAGCAAAATATTTATAGCCACAAAGTAATGAAGTTATGTACAGAAATCTGGTTTCCACTCAGGCCTGGTGAGATGACTGAGCAGAATGAGAACACTTGTTCTTTCATAGTCCCAGGCTGAGTTCCTAACACCTTCATGGTGGATTTCAATCTTTCTTCATTCCAAAACCAAAGTTCTGATGCCCCCATTGCCCTGAGTGTTCACTGAACATGTGTTGACAGGAATATATATAGAGGAGACACACATATTAAATGAAATATTAAGTGAGTTTATTATAAAATGGGTGCAACTTGAGACAAACATATTAATCCAATTAAACCCATTTGAGAGAAAATCATCCTAATATGTTTTTTCTTTTATGTTGGTACTAGATTGTATATACAAAAAAGCCTATATTTCACCTCATGAAATAGTGGGAAGAGCTCTGTCCCCAAATGATGATTAAGGGCTGATGTGAGAAATTTCAATTGGAATAAACTGTGGTCCCAACTCAAATGTGATCAGTTTACAGTATAATGTTAGTAAATATACTGTGTTCAGTGACTAGTACAATGAAAATGAGGGTGAAAGAGAATAATTTTCTTAACACTATAGATTTTGATGAATTGTGTGTATAGTATTTTCTACATTTATGTACATACATTACTTTGTAAAACTGAATTAACAATAATAATATCTAAGTTATGAGAAAATAAAAAGTCTTTTAATATACTAAGGATTAAAGAACTGACTTAAATTTTGGTCACTTTTACTGTATTCAAATATTTACATGTGTTATAGAATATAGGTCTGTATATTTATGTAACATAAAAGTAAATATGGACCTACATATATACCTATGTCTCTATACATTCAATGTATCCATTGCTATTGATGTCTCTATTCATCCTTATCCATACTGGTAAACAACTTGTTACAAACATCTGGCCTGCTCTTACATTGCATAGCCATAATATTGAGAAATTTCCATATCCCTTTCCCTCTGAAGGAAAAGCTGCAGTTTCCTAGAGGAGGGGTACTTGACAGCATTCTCTCGCTCCTGTTGAGCCCTCCTCTTCATGGCCTCCCTCTCTGGCCTCTGCTCATTTGTGATGGGCTGTGAGATAACTGGCCCTGGAATGTCAACTTTCCTCCATGGAATAGGTTGCCGGCTAAAGTCTTGCAGCAGATACTGGGTTTGAAGTTTGCCAGGTGATGGTGCCTTCTTCCTGGCAGCAGAAACAAGCTCTGTCTGGAGTGAAGTGTGAGACGATGCTCTGTCGGGTGGAGGCCTTGATGCAGCAGACTGAGGCACAGTGCTAGACTGGTTGGAGTTGGGTACATTAGGTTGTGAGACACTGGAGGAAATGGGCAGAGCTGGTTTGGCAGAGGCCATCAAAGATGTGCTGGCAAGAGATGGTTGGGCTGGCATGACTGGAGTTGGCTGAGCCAAATGGGAATGAGGTCTTGAAGAGTGAGTTGCAGTGAGCCTGCTGGAAGTCTGAGAGAAGGGCTTTCTAGATACAGGTCTGGCTTGAGGCTTGTCCAGGGTAGGAAAAGGGAGAGGTACTAACTTGACCTTCCCAGGTGGGGGCAGCTCATACTGGGATGAGGTCAGAAACTCCTTGTGAGCACCTATTTCTGCTCTCTGGGCATTGCCTAGGCTCTTCTCAAGGACTTGACCCTTATATGGCATATCCAGCAATGCTGTGGCTGGGCCTGTCCTGGGATCTTTGTTGCTGCTGGAGATTCCCAGAGCCCGGGAGGAGCACGTGCTAGTTTTCTTCTCACTCTTCTTGCCCAAAGGGTGAAAGACCTGCACGGACTCCAGCATGTGCATGCCGAGGTGGGTTCGAGGCTTTTTAAAGCTGTTGTGACTGAGCTCAGGAGGATTCCTCTTCATTTTGGTCTTGGGAATGGTGGGTTGCTCTTCTGTCTTGACTCTTTTCTTTGATGGCTTCAGCTCCTCCGTCTTCTTGGAGGTATTTTCTTGAATCCACTTGGTGTTATCTTGATCCTGTGCTAAAGCTCTGCTGGGCTTGGGTGCCACTTTCTGGGCCTTGCCTTCTAAGTGCTTGGCCCTGTTGTCAATAACCTTGTCAATGACTGCAGCACTGCTCACAAACTCCTTTCCCTCCATCAGGCCCCTGTGCTGTATTTTGGCCAGAGGAGTTCCATCAAGCAGCTCAGAGGCTTCATGGTCTTTCTTCCTCACCTGCTCTGATGGTCCACTAATAACTCTAGGGATGTCCTCGGCCTGATCCCTGCAGGGAACTGTGGAGACTTTGGATTTGGTTGCTGTGGGATCTTGGAATTGTTCTAGGTCTGTGAAGGTGTTGAATAATTGTGGAAGGCGAATATCTGCCACCAATGTTTTGATGTCTGCAAAGTCTCTAGTGGACATCATCACATTGTCCAAGGCCCTTTGCTCTTCTGGTCCAATGATGTTACCCTCCATACTGGCTTTGTCAGGAACTGGCTTCTGACTTAAGCTCACAGAATCAGTGCAGTCTAGAAGCTGCTGCATGTCAGGGTTTGCTAAAGAGAGGAGTGATGTGTCTTGGTTTTCTTTTGTGCTCTCATGGATATCCAGAGGCATTGGAAGCTCAGCTTTAGTCTCATCCAAGTTTTTATTCTCTGTTTGTTCCAGGCTTCGAGCTGGAGGCAAGGCCAGGAAATCTGAAGGGCTGTGGATGGGGGCTGTTAAGGACCTGTCCTCATCCACAGGTGTTGTCTTCGTTTTGGAAACCTGGGTGCAGGTGTTGCACAGTTCTGGGCTCTGCCTCAGACCGGGTGTTTGGCCAGAAGGTGGCAATCCCAGGGATGCTTCCATTTCCACCACTGAAAGAAAGACAAGTAGGAATTTAGTGCCTGGTAAGTGAAATGCTTCCCCACCCTGTTTTTTCTGAAACATCACAACACTCAGGTGCTTTTAGCTGTGTAGAGGGCATCCCTATGTGTTCTGCTTGAGCAGCAATGGCAGCACCTCTGTTCAGAGACAGATGGTGACTGTTCAGTTTCTGGTGACCATGCCATGTCATGTTTTCTCTCATGTTTTTGTACAGAATCCCCTTGATGTGTGTTCCTTATGTGCCTTCCTATTTGTCTTTCATACGCCGAACCTAATTCTCCTGGGAATTTGCTGTTTACTAGGTAGTCTGGTAGATAACATTCTAGAACCTACCTGACCATACAACTTGTTTCATTTTAGAGCAATACTCAGATGCCCGCAGAAGGCTGGTTTTTATGTGCATTTAGATATCCAACTGCATTTAGATACTGCTATAACACAGCATTTCAACAGCCATAGTACCATCTAGACCCATGTTGCTCCAATATCTTAAAGTACATGACAATTGATTAAAGAAATTAAAATCTTTGGGTTTGGGTATGAAACAATGTTAGAGAACATGTCTTCATTTATTGTAAAATCTTGGCCATGGATTATCTCTGAAATACTACAGCAGAAGAGAAAAGAAGCAGCAGCTTTGGACAACTTAGCCATGGTAAATGGGCTGCCCTTAACTTTATCCCTACAGTTTCAGGTATAAGACAATGCTTTTAAAAGTGCTTGGAATCTGGGAGGAATACTTTCCCCAGGAAATATTTGAGCTGCACTGCTCTGAAGCAGGATTTCCATTTGTGGAAAATTCAGTTTTGCCAGCAGAAAACCTCCCCAGTGTTTTTTATTGCCCCAAGTAATAGATGAGGAAGTAGATTGTAGTTAGTGCATGAGACTGATTATCTTTGGTAGTGACATGTGTGGCTGTGGTGAGCTCTGTGGCCATCACTTATGCAGGATGGATGCCACGTACTATAGCTCTGCGTTGTCTCTCATTATAGAGTCTGATGATGGTGATGGAAACTAGAGCTGGAATAACCTGTCAAGACTCACATTCTCCTTCTGTGATGAGTCCCCACTACTGAATGCTAGTGCTGAGTCTCCTTAGAGTGCTAATACCATTCCTCCCTCTCCTGGCTTTTTACTTACCTTGAAGACTGGTATCTGTCATCGCTTGAGCTGGTGCAGAATAGAAGGCAGAGGTGGAAAGTGGAGTTTGCACATTCTTTGGCTGAATCTCTTTTAGCACCATCACCATTTCTGGTTGCTGGGCCGACGTCTGACTCTCAGGGTAGCACAGAGAGCTGTAGGTGTGCAGGCCCTGTCCCCGTTTTCCAGGAATCAAAGGACAAAGGCCATTGTGGTCATAATAATAGACCTGGCTGCCTTCCTGGTAAGAAGGTGCCAGGGTGTATCCTTGATTTGGCATCTGCAGTGGTGTGGCATGGTCAAAGTTGTTAGACAGTGTTGGATAGAAAGGGACTATCACATTGGGATCTAAAATTTTATCATGCTCTGCTGTCACAGACAGTGAGGAGAGTGTGGTGTCCGGGTCACTGATAGTCACAGTGAAGTCCTGGAGTGAAGTGGCCCTCCCGCCTGTGCTTCCTGTTAGATCCCACTTGAGAGAACCTGGATAGGACAGCGCGGAGGTGGAGATCTGGCCCTGGTCAGTCAGCACTGTCAGCATAGTCGTGCCAGCATGTTGGTAAAGGTAGGTACTGCCCATAAGAGGCTGCAGAGAAGTGCTGGAGGCTGATGGCAGGAGCCAGGCTGAACTCCCAGCTGAGGTGGAGACCCTGGAGAAGTTGCACACCCTTGCTGCTGAGGGTGTGGGGTTGCTCAGTACAGGTAGAGAAGGCTGCAGAGAACTTTCAGTCCCAAAGAAAGCTGAGCTTTGGAAATTTTCTGTAGGAAGCAAGAAGACAGTGGGAAAATGATGAGACTGACACTTCCTATCTTCCTGTGGAGTGTAGTGCTATCTCCAGTTTGTACTCTTTGGGAGAATCTGAGACTGATGTTCCCTCGCCTGCTTCTTTTTCCTGGGTGGGGATGGAATCTCTATTTGATTTAATTCAGCCTTTGCTACAATGGAGACATTGTCCTACTTTGCCCTGCCTTGTCCTGCTCTTAAATCTGTTGTGACACTTCACCATAACTGTGTCCTGGAAAAGAAGTGTTTGGAGGTATGAGAGCCTTAGCTTCTCATGCCTTTGCCTCAGTCCTATGCAGATCTTACCATACATAAAGAAACAGGTCTCAAAAATTGTCCATTTCCCTTAGATTTTCAAATTTTGTGGCATATATACCTTTGAAGTAGGATCTTATGAATCTTTTTATTTCTTCAATGGCTATTGTTATGTCTCCCTTTTTAATTTTGATTTTATTAATTTGCAGAGCATCTCTCTGCCTTTTTCTTAGTTTGGCTAATAGTTTGTCTATCTTGTTGATTTTCTCAATGGACCAATCCTGGTTTTGTTGATTTTTTGAATTGTTCTCTTTTTTCTAATTTATTGATTTCATCCAAGATTTTGATTATTTCCAAATGTCTACTTTTCTTGAGTGTTTCTGTTTCTTTTTTCTATGGCTTTCAAATGTGTCGCTAAGTTGCTAATATGATATATAATCACTTATAATTGGACACTAGCCCAAAAGGGATGTCCCATGAAAATCTTCACTTACCCTGAGATTGGATAGATGTGAGGACATCCTTTTGGGGCCCTAGGTGAGAGAACTATCTGAGAATAGGATAATAGAAGTACCCAGAGTGCCACAGAAACCTACAAGAAGAGCATCATGATGGGTGGGTCTGGGCCCAGGGGCCTATTCCCAAACTACTGTATCAACAAAGTACAGTACCTGCAGTAAACATTGAACCCTACTCAGATCTAGCCAATGGAGAGAACATTCTCCACAGTTATGTGGAGAGTGTGGACTGACTCTGACATGAACTCTGGTGCCCTATATTTGACAACGTACACGTGGTGGGGAGGCCTGGTGGCACACAGAGAAAGGACAAGCAGGCTACCAAGATGCAACTTGATAGATAGCCTATGACCATATAGAGGGGGAGGAGATCCCCCTCGGTCACAGACGTTGGAGGTGGGGAGAATAAGGTAAAAGCGGGAGGGAGAGAGGAACAGGTTGATACCAGTGAGGGATAACAATTGAGATGTAATCTGAGTAAATTAATTAAAAAAAAAAAAGGTCTCTCAACTTAGTACAGACTGGCCATAGAGTAACAGAGACTCGCCTCCTTCTGCCTTCAGAATGCTGTTATGTTAGGTGCCTGGCAGCATCTTAAAGCTGTTCTTTACTATGACCATGTTTGTTAATAAAAAGTGAAACATCAATGATTTTGTATATGAATACTGGTCCAGTCTATGTCCTTATGTACCCCTTCCATTTTTTCATTCTTTCTATACTTCATGACCTCTTTTCATTTAAGTATAACTATTAAACCCACACATATATATACATATATATGTATATATATTTATATGAATATAACCTGCTGATAACATTTCGTGAGGTTATTATGTATTTAAGGCTGACCTCTTGGGATCTGCTAACCTATTAGAGGGTTCATCCTAAAATAACTTGATTCTCTCTATGTTACTGTTAATTGTACCATAACTCTTCTAGAGGGAAGCCTTCTGAGGATTCCCCCACCTTTGTCAGTGTGTGCTGAGAAGAGAAGAACTGACTGTGGGGTACCCAGCCACAGTGACAATACCCAGCATAACCAGGCATTGAAGACTCGGGGAACTTTGTACAAGAGGGAATGGATAAATTGTAAGAGCCAGGGACCAGAGTGGGAGAGTGTCTTCTGTAGATGACTGTACCCAGACAACTCTCAACAGTGTGGGTACCTAAACAACACTTAGGAAATGACAATGCTTTAAGCCTTTTGATTTGAAAGGGTCCCAAACTATCTGTGTTTTCCTTTAGAGTCGCCTCTGCAATTCTGACTTATTTCCATATTTTGTGCCCCCTTATATTTATACTTTGACATGCCTTCAGGTCCCTGTTGGTTTGTCTTTCATATAACAGCCTCAAAATTTCTTTCCCTACAATAACTGCCTTCTCAGACTCTAGTTCCCTCTTAGTCTTTCCAAGACATACCAAGGACTCTAAGACCTGGCAGTCACTCTCTTTATCTCTTTCTATATTTTTTATTTTGTTTGTGTCAAGACAAGGCCACTGGTGCACAGGGCAGACGTGATCTGATTGTCATTAATTCAGCCCTTACATGTTGTGTTCAGTGATGAAGCCGTGTGCAATGTGCAGCTGTAATGTGGTGACGAGTGCACTGCCATACCTAGTGTGACTGACACATTGACAGTGGCACTCAACAGTAGCAGGGAAGAAGTAGTGGAGGAAGACCATTACAATCATGGTATGAAGTGCTAGGTCCCTGTATACCCTGTTTACCTTCCTGTTTCTGTTGTATTTACCACTATCAAGAAGGGTCAGATTTTATTCCTTGTTCACTTGCCTCTTAAGATTCAGGAGTCCAGAGTCCAGAGCATAGTGGAATTGTAATCTTGGTGAGGTGGATGAAGAAACAGTTGAGAGTAAACTTCCAGAATTACATTCTTAGTAAGAATCAAATCTAAGTGTGACATTGAACTTGATGTTTCTATATCAATAGTATCCTCCTTAATGTTCTACTTAAATGTATACTTAATTTAAGGAAAGATAAGATGAAAACAAACATTTTAAAGTTTCTTTCCTTACCTGACATGGTCAGGGTAGAGGTGAGTAGGAAAAATAGTGATCCAAATTATAATGGAGCAGGGTAAATGGTAGTCCTTGAGCAATCTGCTGACCAAACTAGGCTGTGTCCAGCATCAGACAGAGCCCACTGGTCACTGGTCACAGGTGACCTGTGATTCAATTTGTTTACAGGCAGCTCCATGGAAACCCTACGATTCTACCAGATGCTGATAGGGTGAGAGCAAGAATGATGTCATAAATCAGGCAGTAGCCAATGGGAAGGTCAGATTCTGAGCTAAAAGACAGGATTGGGTGGAGAAGATGCTAGAAGATAAACAGCAGCCATGAAGGCTGAGGTGTGGGGATGGTGAAGGTTGGTAATCTGCATGGCATTCCTTCCTCCCTTGACTTCTAGCCTAGGAGATCATAGCAGTGCTCCTCGATGAAGCTGTGGTTCTATGCATGTGATGTGTCACATTCCAACAAAAATATATCCCGTCAGCACACACTGTACATACGGACAAGAAGGAGACTGTACATACAGACAAGGAGACAGACATCTGGGTTGGGGCAACTCAGTTGAGAAATCATTTCAATTGATCTGAGTTGTGAGCTGTCAGCATCTGTCCATGACAAAAGGATGAAATTAAAAGGCTCATCTGTGACTGTGTTGAAGGGCAGGGCTGAGTGTATGGAATGCACCTTGTAGCAGATGATGAACTCCAATACTCTTCTCTTTGGGTTTCTTGTCCAGGAATCCTTTTTTAAAATCTGTACTACCTAGGTTAGACACACATTTTTCTCCTCTGTTGTCATCCTTCTTTGTATGCTTTGATTTTTGTACCATTTGACCCATGATCACTCATGGGTGATATCACTGTGAACTTCTGGACGTGGTCTTCTGTTCATCATGCAAATGCTTGTCAAAGTGGACTCTGTATTTAGAAGCAAACAGCAGAGGAGCAGAAGTTGAGGCTGCAAGCATTCCCTCCTTCATTCATTTATTATTTTTCTCCTGCCCATACTCTGTGAATCCTTTCTGGTTTCTCTCCTGTTGTGTTCCTGAGCTGGGTTTGTCCTGTAGCACGTATTGTTCTGGAGCTCACTGTGGATTTCCCTCTGTATTCAGACACATGGGCACTCTTTTTGACTCTGTGTCCCTTTGTGTAGAATCTGAGTCTGACTGCCTTCACTTTTGTTCACAAATGAGTGAAGTGTGGCAGTTATTATAGCATCTTTATTTTTGCAACAGCCTCTGTAGAATTTTGGGCCTCTAGCATTCTCTACCATGCGTGGATAGAAGACTTGTCTAAATAGAAAGTAGAATACCTGGAGAAAGAAAGAAGGGATTTGTAGGTACAGGGTGCTGGGTAACATGAACAAAGATGTTGGTATTTTGGTTCCTATGTGAGAAAAACACAAGGCCATTCCTAAGTAGGTCTTCACAGAAGGAATATTTTTGGCATTTTGTAGAAATACATGGAGTCGTCTGCCTTTTGTCATTTTGATCTGGGTTGTATCTCCTTTTTATGTCACTCACTGGTCGTTTATAGACTATGGATTTTGACATGGTTCTAGTATGCATTTATAAACATTTCTTATTCTATTTGTGCTCAAAGCAGTAGCTAATGTCCTTTATAACAAATGACAATACAGTCACTTATGCTGTCTTGCAGCAATCACATGTGTATTAGAGATTCCACTCAGGTGGTTTCACACTGACCGAGTGCTGTAGCAGGCAGTTGCATGTCTGGGTCAGTAGAACTGTCCCTTCATGTATATCATTTAATGTTGTGTAGTTATGGACAAAACTCTGCAGTAAGAATGTCATTTTCACATTACCCACAAGGAATTCTGGGTAGCAAGAGGACAAGGAGCCATGGTTAGAGACAAACACAAAGACAATGCATGTGCTAGCTACAGTTTACAGAAATTGACTGACATCCACCAAATGCTGTACTAGTGAGTTTTGCAAGTTTTTAAGTCAAACATTCATAGATGGCATAGATGAAACCAGTGGACAAATGAGAGAAAATAACCTTCTGCTATCTTGTGTTCCACAATACCATCTGAATAAGCTGTATACATTGGTTCATTTGCAAAAGTATGCTGTGTTGGAGATTGCTCACCTATCATGTGCCCTCTCAGTGACCAGATATTGGAAAGAAAGGAAAATGAGACATCCGTATCTACAGTGTTGTTCTGGAACATGTTAGAGATATGCCTAGATTGAGGTGGACATCCAGACACTGACCATGTTCTTGTCTTTGCGTCACTGTGATGAGATTGGTGTGATTTTGCCAGACCCATCAACTGGTTCTAAGACACACAACTGACACCTTAGAGTCTGACAATGAGGAGTTAAAAAAAGACACATGGCATTTGTTCTGGAGTACAAAGATCTTCTTAATTCTTTTTTTATTAATTTATTCATATTACATCTCAATTGTTAGCCCTTCCTTGTTTCCTCCTATTCCTCCCTCCCTCCCTCCCACTTTCCCCCTTCTCTCCTCCCCCATGTCTGTGATTGAGGGAGACCTCCTCCCCCTATATATGCTCTGAGAGTATTGAGTGTCTTCTTGGTAACTCGCTATCCTTCCTCTGAGTGCCTCCCGGCCAATCTTCTTAATTCTTTTTTTTTTATTATTATTAATTTATTCTTGTTACATCTCAATGTTTATCCCATTCCTTGTATCCTCCCATTCCCCCTGCCCCATTTTCCCATTATTCCCCTCCCCTATGACTGTTCCTGAGGGGGATTACCTCCCCCTGTATATGCTCATAGGGTATCAAGTCTCTTCTTGGCTACCAGCTGTCCTTCCTCTGAGTGCCACCAGGTCTACCCCTCCAGGGGACATGGTCAAATGTGAGGCACCAGAGTACGTGAGAAAGTCATATCACACTCTCCACTCAACTGTGGAGAATATTCTGACCATTGGCTAGATCTGGGAAGGGGTTTAAAGTTTACCTCCTGTATTGTCCTTGGCTGGTGCCTTAGTTTGAGCGGGACCCCTGGGCCCAAATCTGCCTATCATATTGTTCTACTTGTAGATTTCTAGGACCCTCTGTATCCTTTTATTTTGCTATTCTCCCATGCATCTCTCATTTAGAGTCCCAATAGGATTCCCTCCTCTCTGTCCCAGTTTCTTGGTAAGTGAAGGCTTTCGTGGGACATGCCCCTTGGGCTGGTATGCAGACATAAGTGAGTATATACCATTTGATTCTTTCTGCTTCTGGGTTAACTCACTCATTATGATCATTTCTAGCTCAATCCATTTATCCACAAATTTCGGGAATTCCTTGTTTTTAATAGCTGAGTAGTATTCCATAGTGTATATGTACCACAGTTTCTTTATCCACTCTTCTACTGAGGGACACTTAGGCTGTTTCCATGTTCTGGCTATTATGAATAAGGCTGCTATGAACATGGTTGAGCAAATTTTCTTGTTGTGTGCTGGAGCATCTTCTGGGTATATTCCAAGGAGTGGAATAGCTGGGTCTTGAGGAAGCCCTATTCCCATTTTTCTGAGATAGCACCAGATAGATTTCCAAAGTGGCTGTACTAGTTTGCATTCCCACCAGCAATGAAGGAGTGTTCCTCTCTCCCCACATCCTCGCCAGCATGTGGTGTCGCTTGAGTTTTTGATCTTAGCCATTCTGATGGGTGTAAGATGGAATCTCAGAGTTGTTTTGATTTGCATTTCCCTGATGACTAAGGAGGTTGAGCATTTCTTTAAGTGTTTCTCAGCCATTTGATACTCCTCTGTTGAGAATTCTCTGTTTAGTTCCAAGCCCCATTTCTCAATTGGGTTATTCGGTTTGGTGGTGTTTAATTTCTTGAGTTTTTTATATATTTTGAATATTAGACCTTTCTCAGATGTAGGGTTGGTGAAGATTTTTCCCAGTCTGTAGGCTGTCGCTTTGTTCTCTTGACAGTGTCTCCTGCCTTACAGAAGCTTCTCAGCCTCATGAGGTCCCATTTATTAATGGTTGACATTAAGGCCTGGGCCGTTGGTGTTCTGTTCAGGAAGTTGTCTCCTGTGCCAATATGTTCCAGGCTCTTTCCCACTTTTTCTTCTAAGTGGCTTAGTGTCTCTGGTTTTATGTTGAGGTCTTTAATCCACTTGGATTTGAGTTTTGTGCAAGGTGACAAATACGGGTCCAGTTTCATTTTTGTACACATAGACCTCCAGTTGGACCAGCACCATTTGTTGAAGATGCTATCCTTTTTCCATTGAATGGATTTGGCTTCTTTGTCAAAAATCAAGTCACCATATGTGTGTGGATTCATATCTGGGTCTTTGATTCGATTCCACTGATCAACCAGCCTGTTGCTGTGCCAGTACCATGCTGTTTTAATTACTATTGCTTTATAGTACAGTTTGAGATCAGGTATGGAGATTCCTCCGGAGCACCTTTTATTGTACAAGAGTGTTTTAGCTATTCTGGGTTTTTTGTTTTTCCATATGAAGTTCAGAATTGAACTTTCAATGTCTTTAAAAAATTGTGTAGGTATTTTGATAGGGATTGCATTGAATCTGTAGATTGCTTTTGGTAGGATGGCCATTTTTACTATGTTAATTCTCCCGATCCATGAGCAAGGAAGATCATGCCATCTTCTCAGGTCATCTTCAATCTCTTTCTTCAGAGTTTTGAAATTTTTTCCATACAAGTCCTTCACTTGCTTAGTTAAGGTAACTCCTAGATATTTTATATTGCTTGTGGCTAATGTGAAGGGTGTGGTTTTCCTAATTTCTTCCTCTGCAAGCTTGTCATTTGTGTATAGGAAGGCTACAGACTTTTTTGAGTCAATTTTGTATCCAGCCAATTTGCTGAAGGTGTTTATCAGCTTTAGAAATTCTCTGGTGGAGTTTTGAGGGTCACTTATGTACACTATCATATCATCTGCAAATAGGGATAATTTGACTTCCTCCTTTCCCATTTGGATACTGTTGATCTCCTTTTGTTGTCTTATTGCTCTGGCTAGAACTTCGAGTACTATATTGAAGAGATATGCAGAGAGTGGGCAGCCTTGCCTTGTTCCCGATTTTAGAGGAATTTCCTTGAGTATCTCACCATTTACTTTGATTTTGGCTATTGGCTTGCTGTATATAGCCTTTATTATGTTGAGGAAAGTGCCTTGTATCCCCGATCTCTCTAAAACTTTAAACATGAATGGGTGTTGAATTTTATCAAATGCTTTCTCTGCATCCAAGGAGATGATCATGTGGTTTTTTATTTTCAGTTTGTTTATATGGTGGATTACATTGATGGATTTCCATATATTAAACCATCCCTGCATGCCTGGAATGAAGCCTACTTGGTCATGATGAATGATATCTTTGATGTGTTCCTGTATTCATTTTGCAAGTATTTTATTTAGTATTTTTGCATCTATGTTCATAAGAGAAATTGGTCTGAAATTCTCTTTCTTTGTTGAGTCTTTGTGAGGTTTAGGTATCAATGAGACTATGGCCTCATAGAATGAATTTGGTAATGTTCCATCCATTTCTATCTTTTGGAGTAGCTTGAAGAGTATCGGTATTAGCTCGTCCTTGAATGTCTGGTAGAATTCTGCACTGAAACCATCTGGCCCTGGGCTTTTTTTGGTTGGGAGACCATCGATGATTGCTTCTATTTCTGTAGGGGAAATGGGACTATTTAGCTTGTTTATCTGTTCTTCATTCAACTTTGGCAAGTGAAATTGTTCAAGAAAATCGTCCATTTCCCTTAGATTTTCAAATTTTGTGGTGTATATGCCTTCAAAGTAGGATCTTATGATTCTTTGAATTTCTTCAGTGTCTGTTGTTATGTCTCCCTTTTCATTTCTGATTTTGTTGATTTCAATACTGTCTCTCTGCCTTTTAGTTAGTTTGGCTAATGGTCTGTCTATCTTGTTGATTTTTCTCAAAGAACCAGCTTTTGGTTTTGTTGATTCTTTGGACTGTTTTCTTATTTTCTAATTTATTAATTTCAGCCCTGAGTTTGATTATTTCCAGGCGTCTACTCCTCTTGGGTGTTTCTGCTTCTTTTTTTTCTAGGGCTTACAGTTGTGTTGTTAAGATGCTTATGTGCGATGTTTTCAATTTCTTTTTAAAGGCACTTAATGCTATGAATTTTCCTCTTAGCACTGCTTTCAATGTATCCCACAAATTTGGGTATGTTGTTTCTTCATTTTCATTGAATTTCAGAAACTCCTTGATTTCTTTCTTTATTTCTTCCCTGACCCAGGTGTCATTTAGCAGAGAGTTGTTTAGTTTCCACGTACATGTAGGCTTTTTGTTATTTCTGTTGTTGTTGAATTGCAGCCTAAGAGCATGGTGATCTGATAGGATACAAGGTATTATTTCAATCCTCTTGTATCTATTGAGGCTTGCTTTGTGACCTACGATGTGATCAATTTTGGAGACGGTTCCATGGGGTGCAGAGAAGAAGGTGTATTCTTTCTTGTTTGGGTGAAAGGTTCTATAGATATCTGTTAGATCCATTTGACCCATGGCATTGGTTAATGATGTTATTTCTCGGCTTAGTTTCTGTTTCAATGACTTATCCTTCAGTGAGAGTGAGGTGTTGAAGTCTCCCACTATTATTGTGTGGGGATCGATGTGTGGTTTAAGCTTTTTTAGGAGATCTTTTACAAATGTGGGTGCCCTTGTATTGGGAGCATAGATGTTCAGAATTGTGATGTCATCTTGGTTGACTTTACCTTTGATGAGTATGAAGTGTCCTTCCCCATCCCTTTTGATTAATTTTGGTTGAAAGTCTATTTTGTTCGATACTAAAGTGGCTATGCCTGCTTGCTTCTTGTGACCATTTGCTTGGAATATTTTTTCCAACCTTTTACCCTGAGGTAATGCCTTTCATTATGGGTGAGATGTGTTTCTTGAATGCAGAAGAATGTTGGATCTTGTTTATGTACCCATTCAGTTAGTCTGTGTCTTTTTATTGGAGAATTGAGGCCATTGATGTTGAGAGATATTAATGACCAGTGACTGTTAAGAGTCTTAATTTTGATGTTGTTTCCAGTTGAGCGTTTGTGTAGTTGTGTTTTTGCCATGGGATATTTATCTATTTTCTGGGTAGTTTTGGTTGTAGCTTGACCCTTTGGGATGGAGTTTTCCTTCTAGTACCTTCTGTAAAGCTGGATTTGTGGATAGGTACTGTTTGAATTGTTTTGTCCTGGAATATTTTGTTTTCTCCATCAATGGTTATTGATAATTTTGCTGGGTAAAGTAGTCTGGCCTGGCATCTGTGTTCTCTTAGGGTTTGCAGGATCTCTGTCCAGGCCCTTCTGGCTTTTATGGTCTCTGCTGAGAAGTCGGGTGTAATTCTGATAGGTTTACCATTTTTTCTTTGTTCTGCATGTTTTGTGTTTTTTGATTATTATGTGGCGGGCAGTTTTTCTGTTCTGGTCAATTCTATTTGGTGTTCTGTAGGCCTCTTGTATGTTTATAGGCATTTCTTTCTTTAGATTGGGGAAATTTTCTTCTATGATTTTGTTGAGAATAGTTTCTGGGCCCTGGAGTCTGATGTCTTCTCTTTCTTCAATGCCTATTATCCTCAAATTTCTTCTTTTCATAGTGTCCTTAATTTCTTGGATGTTTTGTGTCAGGAGTTTTGTACATTTGGCATTTTCTTTAATGGTTGATTCAATATCTGTGATTGTATCTTCTAGACCTGAGATTCGTTCTTCCATCTCTTGGATTCTGTTAGAAAAGCTCACCTCTGTGTTGCTCGCCTTTTTCTCTGAGGTCTCCCGTTCTCATTTTTCTTCTGTCTGTGTGTTTATCATTGAATCCATTTTCATTTTCAGATCTTGAACTGATTTTTTGATTTCTTTCATCTGATTTTTTGTGTATTCCTGAGTTTCTTCCATTGCCTCTTTATAGGTCTTCAGAGCTTGAACCGTTTTATTTATTTCTTTCATCTGGTTGTTTGCATTTTCCTGCAATTTTTCCAGTTCCACTCTATGTGCTTCTTTTATGTCTCTCACCTGTTTGTCTGCGTCTTCCTGCATTTGATTACGAATTTTATTTGTTTCCTCCATTATCATCCTCATTACTAAGGATTTGAGGTCATTTTCTTGTATTTCCATTGTATTTGAGTTCTCTGGGTTGTTTTCTTTGGGATAGCTGGAAATTGGAGACGCCATGTTGTTTTGGGGTTTTTTGTGTATGCTTTTTCGTTGTCCTTTAGACATCTTGCCGTCTTTGTTTTTGTTGGGTAGCTTCCAGAGTTGGATAGAGGGTGTCTGACAGTAGATTCACTTATTTTCTCACGATTTCCCTAGGCTGGGAGCTCAAAGCTTCACTGGTGTGGATGTTAGGAGGTTAGCCCTGTTGTTCTGGTCTCTCACAGCCAGTGATCTTCAGCCCCCCTGTGCTGTGGATCCTGCAATTGTTCTGGGTCTCTGAATGAGCGTTGGGTCAGGCCAAGGTATCCACAGCCTTCTGTGTTCCCTGCCAAGTCCAGCCAGGAACACTGGGCCTAAACCACGGGCTGAACTCAGCTAGATTCTCAGGGCCTGAACTGTCTACCATGCTCAGCTAGGGATTCTGGGCCCAAAATGCGCACAGGGTCCAGCCAAAATTTTTGGGCTGGGACTACGCACCAAGCTCCGCTAGGGCCTTTTGGCCCAAAGTGCGTGCTGTGGTCAGTTATTGACTCAGGGCCCGAACTGACTACCAATCTTAGCCAGGAACTCTGGATTCAAACTGCACACTGTGTCCAACCAGAGTCTTAGAGCTGGTGGAACCGAGCGCTCTGTCCAGCCTGCGCAGCAGCAGGAGAACTGCGGCTGCTCTGAGTTAGCGCCTGTGGTTCAACCAAGTGCTCCGCCCAGACTGTGTCACCACAGGGGAGCTGCCGCTGAGCTGAGGTGCTGCCTAGGATGGAACTGCGCACTCCACCAAGCCTGCGCCACAGCAGGAGACCTGCGGCTGCTCTGAGTTAGCGCCAATGGTGGAACCAAGTGCTCTGGCCAGAATGTGTCACTGCAGGGGAGCTGCCGCTGAGCTGAGGTGGCGCCTAGGGTGGAACTGAGTGCTTGGCCAAGCCTTCGCCACAGCAGGAGAACTGCAGCTGCTCTGAGTTAGCGCCTGTGGTGAAACCAAGTGCTCCGCCCAGACTGTGTCACCGCAGGGGAGCTGCCGCTGAGCTGAGGTGCTGCCTAGCGTGGAGCTGTGAGCTCAACTAAGCCTGCGCCACAGCAGGGGAGCTGTGGCTGGAGCTGAGTTAGTGCCTCGGGCAGAATTGCTTGCTGGGCTGGGCCAGTACCCAGGACTCTGGGGCCGAACTGTCTGCCGAGTCCAGTCTGAGTCCAAAGGCTCCACGCGACCCAAATCCTGCCCCGAGTCCCCCCTCCTGCAGCAACTCCCACCAGCCACCACACACACCAGTCACCTCCACCGGAAGGCTATGAGCTGCAAACCTCAGCCACCGCTGCTGGTGCCGCTGGTGTGGCTGCCTCTGCCGCTGCCGCTCCGATCAGAGAAAATCCACGCTCCTCCTGTGTGCAGGGGCATGCAGGTCCTCCGCACCCTGGTCCCTCTGAACCGTGGAGCACTCCCGCTGCCGTGATGTTCGGACCTCGGTGTTCCTGGCTCAGAAATCTGTGCAATTCCCTGAATTGTTCACTGGAGCCTCCAAACACGGTCCACACTGCTCGCCGCCATCTTGAAACCATCAATCTTCTTAATTCTTAAGGTACCATTTCCTATGCATACCCTTGTTCTGAATCTTATTTTTTTTTTTATTTTTTTTTGAGGAATCAGTAGGTACAAGTGATGGGGCTTTTTCATGCTATACTGTATCTTGTCAGCCTTTTCCAGGCTTAGTGTGTGACTCTGCATGAAACATGCCCCCTGAATGAAGGGACTGTGGTAGGCATTCACAACCCCGTCACCCTTTGTAGAAAATGTTTTGTTTCCTGGATGGTATCATTGTATCCTCCAAGTACCTTATAGATTTAGGACAGTATGTCCACAGAGAGTTAAAGTAAAAGAATTTGAAGGATGAGACATGAGACATCTGAAATAGATGGAGGAGTAAACTGGGTGAAAGAGGGATGAGGAGGTGAACAGAGGTGAAGATCAGGTGTCAGGTGGGGAGGCCAGAAAGAGAGAACAGAAATTGAAGAGAGAGTATCTCTGGGCCAGAGAAAGGCCCCTGGGAGTCTGTAATGGTGACACTAGCTGTTTCATAGCACAGGACGTATAGAGCCTGAAGTGGCTACTTCCTGTAGCCAGGTGGTACATCTAGTGGAGGGTGCAGGAGACCAACCCATACACAAAACACACCTTGAATTACATGCTATGAGAAAGAACTCACCACTGACACTATTAATAATATTCTGCTATATGAGCAGACAGGAAGCTACCATAACAGTCATCTGAATGCCTTCACCCTACAGCTACTGAAAACAAATGGAAAAATCCATATCTAAACATTAGGCAGAGTGCGGAGAATCTTATGGAAGAGGAAAAGGTAGGATTGAAAGAGTGAGAGAGGTTAACAACACTACAAGAAAACACACAAAATCAACTACTCTGGGCCTTGGGCTCACAGAGACTGACCCACCAACCAGAGAGCATCCATGGGACAGATCTACCCATCAACATACACACACACACACATATGTAGTAGATGTACAACTTGGTCCTCATGTGGAACCTCTGATAGCAGGAGAAAGGGCTGTCTCTAACTGTTGCTTGCCTTTGAATACCTTTCCCCTAATTGAACTATCTTTCTAGCTTCAATAGAAAGTGATGTACCCAGCTCTAACATGGTTGTTACCTGTGGGAGGTCTCCCTTTCTCTGAGAAGAAGGGGGAGGTGCACAGAGGGAAGGGAGGGGAGGAGAGAGGGTAAGTTATGACTGGGACATAAAATTAATTAATTAATTAAAAGAAAATAAATGGAGCAACAACTGAAAGCACGGTACTTTTTCAAGCATAGCTTAGTAAGGGACACCTTATAAGGTGTTGCTGGGTATATGAAATAGTCTACCCTCTCTGTATTTCAGTATGGAATGCCCTTAAATACCAAAACCAGGTCTACTGCATGTTCTACCCATACTGTTTCAAGAGATTCAATATATTAGTGATTTTTCACATCACTGTAGATTGCAATACTGTCATCAATATCTAAAGGCCAGACTTTGGTGTCCAACAACAAAGGAATAGATAAGGAAAATGTGATGTCTACTCACAGTGAAACTATTTTCTACTAAATGAGAACAGAAAATTAAAACCGCCAATTCCACATCTCAGAATATTTTTACTGACTGGACAATGCTTGGTGATTTTTTGCATAAATATAGAGCATCTTGTGGCCTTCCTGATTTGTGTGTGTGTGTGTGTTATATCTCACCTTTCTTCACTCATTAGTAGGTTCACAGACTATAGATCATAGCCTGGTTTCTCTATGCATTTATATCTGTTTCTTAATATATATGCCATACAAAGTACTATTGTTGATGACAGTACTTATTAGTCCTTACTTTAAAATGACAATTGAACAAGGGATCTTGTTCTCTGTCATTTAAGATTCTACAGATTTACTTGTGAATTTCTGCACACTACATAATTTCTCACACATGCAGTTTTCATGTCAACCGCAGGAGAAATGCCTTTCCATGCAAATAGTTCAATGCTGAGTAGTAGTGGACAAACCACTGCTGTACCAATATCAGTAATCAAAGGACACCTGGAATGCCGTTGTTCTTCAGGCCACCAGATTGTTTCAGGGCTGAACATCATCCATTCATGACATCTGCTGTATTGTTACCATTTCTATACTGTGATGCATTCCCTGAGACCATGAATGAGGAAAGTTCATTTAGGCTTTAGTTTTAGTAGTTTCATAAACACATTGTTCTGAAGAATAGATACAAGAAGAATATAAGGTCATCAGGACTGTGTGAAGAAGAAGCTAAGCACACACACACGTGTGTGTGTGTGTGTGTGCGCGCACATACATTTGTGTGGAGGAGAAGCAGGAGGGAGAGAAAGAGGGAGGAGAGAGAAAGAAATTCTGTTTTTTCATATCATCATTATTTCTGTGGCTTTTCATAGACAGCTGAGACCATTATCATCCAGGGTTTATATTGATGGATGAGTGTTAATTCCTGTCAGTTTTGTAGTGTTTGTCAGTCCCTTAACATTAATTTCCTTCTTTACTCTTGCAGTTTATTCTTTCTTGTGGTCTCATTGGGGTATTCATCTTTCTCTTCAGTTTATAGATCATCTTTATGTCAAGTCATCTTCTGGGTAAGTTCTGTTATTAGTAGGTATTGATTTCTATGGTTTGTATCATCAAGGAAAATTCTCTTTCTTCCTTCAAATATGGATGGTTTCTGTGCTGGAATACAAATCAAGGTTAACTGTAGGTGTCTTTTATGTGATTAAATGGATTATCTGTGTTTTCCGTGAGGTTACTATATAAGTTAAAGATGCCAGTCTTACTGTGATGTGTTTGCTTACATGTGTGTTCTACATTGGTCTAAAATCCACTTATGAGTGAGTATATACCATGCATGTCTTTTTGAGTCTGGGTTATCTCATTTAGGATGATCATTTCTAGTTTCCATCCATTTCCTTGCAAATCTCAAGATTTCCTTGTTTTTAATAGCTGAGTAGTATTTCATTGTGTAGATGTACCATGGTTTCTTTATCCATTCTTCTGTTAATGGACATCTGTGTTGTTTCCATATTCTGGCTATTATGAATAAAGGTGCTGTGAACATAGGTGAGCCAATGTCTTTGTTCTATGGTGGAGCATCTTTTACATATATGTCTTGGAGTGGTATAGCTGGATCTTGGGGTAGAAATATTCCAAATTTTCTGAGAAAACATCAGATTGCTTTCCAATGTGGTTGTACAAGTTTGCACTCCCACCAGCAGTGGAAGAGTGTTCCCCATTCTCCATATTCTTGCGAGCATGTGTTGTCACTTGACTTACTGATCTTCAGCATTTGGAAAGGTGTGAGATGGAATCTCAAAGTCGTTTTGATTTTCATTTCACTGATCACTAGGGATGTTGAGCGTTTATTTGTTTCTCAGCCAATCAGTATTCTTTTGTTGAGAATCATCTGTTTAACTCTGTTCCCCATTTTTTAATTGGATTATATGGTTTGCTGGTTTTTATTTCTTGAGTTCCTTATATATTTTATATATTAGTCCTTTGTTGGATGTAGGGCTGGTAAAGATCTTTTCCCAATCTGTATGCTGTTGCTTTGTTCTGTTGACAGTGTCTTTTGCCTTACAGCAGCTTTTCAGTTCCATGAGGTTCCATTTATTAATTGTTGATCTTACAGCCTGAGCTGCTGGTGTTCAGTTCAGGAAGTTGTCTCCTGTGCCGATGAGTTCTAAGCTCTTTCAACTTTTTCTTCTAACATATTTAGCATGTCTGGTTCTATGTTGAGGTCTTTAATCCATTTGGACTTTAGTTTTGTACAGGGTGATAAATAAGGCTCTATTTGCATTTTTTAAACATGTAGGCCTCCAGTTAGAGCAGTACTGTTTGTTAAAGATGCTATCTTTTTTCCATTGTATGGTTTTGGCTTCTTTGTCATAAATCAAGTGAACATAGCTGTGTGAACTTATTTCTGTGTCTTGAATTCAATTCCCTTGGTCAACCACCCTATTTCTATGCCAGCACCATGCCATTTTCATTACTATTGCTCTATAGTACAAATTTGTCATAAATCAAATGAACATAGGTGTGTGGGTTTATTTCTGTGTCTTGAATTCCATTCCATTCATCAACCACCCTATTTCTATGCCAGTACCATGCCATTTTTATTACTATTGCTCTATAGTACAAGTTGAGATCAGGGATGGAGATTCCTGGGGAAGATCTTTTATTGTACAGGATTGTTATGGCTATGTTGGGTTTTTTGTTTTTCTATATGAAGTTGAAAACAGATCCTTCCAGTTTGGTAAAATATTGTGTTGGTATTTTGGTAAGGATTGCATTGAATCTGTAGATTGTTTTTGGTAGGATGGCCATTTTTACTATGTTGAGTCTCTTAATCCATGAGCATGGGATGTCTTTCCTTTTTCTGATACCTTCTTCAATTTCCTTCTGCAGAGACTTGATTTTTTTTTCCATATGAGTCTTGCTGTTGTTCAGTTAGAGTGACACCAAGATATTTTGTATGATTTGTGGCTATTGTGAAGGGTGGGATTTCCCTAATTTCTTTCACAGTCTGTATGTTCTTCTGTTTGTCATTAGTATACAAAAGGGCTACTGACTTTTTCATGTTAATTTTGTATGCTGCCACTTTGTTGAAGTTGTTTATCAGCTGTAGGAGTTCCTTGGGTGTATTTTTTTGGAGGTCACTGATGTGTGTTATCATAATGTCTGTGAATAGTGAAACTTTAACTTCTTCCTTTCCCATTTATATCCTCCTTGATGTCCTTTAGCTGTCTTATTGCTCTAACTATTACTTCAAGTACTATATTGAAGAGAAATGGAGAGAGTGGACAGTCTTGTCGTGTCCCTGATTTCATTGGGATTGATTTAAGTTTCTCTCCATTTAGTTTGATGTTGGCCATAGGCTTGTTGTATATTGCCTTTACTATGTTTAGATATGTGCCTTGAATCCCAGATCTCTCTAAGACTTTCAACCTGAAAAGGTGTTAGACTTTTTCAAATGCTTTTTCTGCATCTAAAGAGATGATCATGTTGGGTTTTTTTCCCTTCAGTTTGTTTATATGGTTGATTTCATTGGTGGATTTCTGTATATTGAAATACACCTGCATTTCTGTTATAAAGCCCACTTAGTTGTGATGTATGAGATTTTAAAATGTGATGTTAGATTCAGTTTGCCAGAATTTTATTGAGTATTTTTGTATCTATGTTCACAAGGGAAATTGGTTTGAAATTCTCTTTCTTCGCTGGGTCTTTGTGTGGCATAAGTATTAAGGTAACTGTGGCTTCATAGAATGACTTTGGTAGTGATCCTTCTTCTCTTTCTATTTTGTGTGATGGTTTGAGGAGTGTTGGTATTAGTTCATTGTTGAAGGTCTGGTACAGTTCTGTGCTGAATCCACCTGGCCCTAGGGTTTTTTGGTTGGAAGACTTTTGATGACTGCTACTATTTCCTTAGTGGATCTAGGACCATTTAATTTGTTTGCCTGATTTTGATACAAAGTTGGTAAGTGGAAATTATCAAGGAACCTGTCTATAACATTTAGATTTTCAAATTTTGTGGCATATAGGCTTTTGAGGTAAGCCCTAATGATTTTTTTTGTATTTCCTCAGTATCTGTTGTTATATCTCTTTTCATTTCTGACTTTGTTAATTTGGGTAGTCTCCCTTTGCCTTTTTAGTTAGCTTTCCTAAGGGTTTGTTTATCTTGTTGATTTTCTCAAAGAGCCTGCTCTTGGTTTTGTTGATTCTTTGAATTGTTTTCATTGTTTCTAATTTATTGATTTCAGCTTGAGTTTTATTATTTCCAGCCATCTAATCCTCTTGGGTGTGTCTGCTTTTTTTCTAGAGCATTCAGGTGTTCCATTAAGTTGCTTTTATACAATGACTCCAATTTCTTTATGAAGATACTTAGTGCTATGAACTTTCCTCAGAGCACTGCTTTTGTTGTGTCCCAAAGGTTTAGTTATATTGTGCCTTCCTTTTCATTTAATTCTAGGATGTCTTTAATTTCTTTCTTTATTTCATTCCTGACTCAGGTGTCATTGAGTAAACATTGTTCAGCTTCCATGTGTTTATAGGCTTTTTGTTTATTCTATTGTTGTTGATGCTCAGCTTTAGACCATGGTGTTCTGATAAGATTCAGGTGATTATTTCAATATTTTTTGGATCTCTTGAGGCTTGCTTTGTGACTGATTGTATTGTCAATTTAGGAGAAAGTTTGGGTAGAGTGGAGAAGAAGGTATATTATTTTTTGTTTGGGTGAAAAGTTCTGTGGAAGTGTGTTAGGTCCATTTGATTCATGATCTCTGTTATCTTGATTATTTCTCTATTTAGTTTCTGCCTTGAAGATATGTCCATTGGTGAGAGTGGGGTTCTGAGGTCACTCATTATTATTGTGTTGGATCAATGTGTGATTTAAACTTCAAAGGTATTTCTTTTACAAATGTGGGTGCCCTAGGATTTGGGGCATAGATGATCAGGATTTTAATGTCCTCCTGGTGAGTTTTTTCTTTGATGAGAGTGAATTGTCCTTCTCCATCTTTCTTGAACAATTTTAATTGGCAGTCTACTTTATCAGATATTAGAATGACTACTCCTGCTTGCTTCATGGATCAATTTGCTTGGAAAATCTTTTTCCAGGCTTTTACTCTCTGGTAATGTCTTTCTTTGTTGCTGAGATGTGTTTCTTGAATGCAGCATAATGATGGATCTTGTTTTTTACATCCATTTTGTTATCCTGTTTCTTTTTACTGGGGAGCTAAGGCCCTTGATCTTGAGAGATGTTAGTGGCCAATGGTTGTTGGATAATTTTATTGTAGAGCTGGTATTGCTTGTGTGTGGCTGTGCCTGTTTTAGTTTTGTTGTTGTGAGATTATCTATATACTGTGTTTTCTTGGTTATGGTTGACCTCATTGTGATGGAGTTTTCCTTATACTATCTTCTGCAAGAGTGGGTTGGTGTTTATATATATTGTTTAAATTTGATTTTTGTTGGCTCTGCTACTTAACAATTAGGTTTTATTATGAATTTATTAAATACAAGTATCTTCCTTACCCCCTGACTATTCTAAGCAAGAGGGAAAAGAAGTTAAAAAGAACAAGAATAAACCTACCAGGTCTCAGTTCCACAGGAAGAGTCCCTAGGTGTCTCCAGGCCTGTGTGCAGATCCTCCCTAATCACCCCTCGTTCTCTCTCTCTCTCTCTCTCTCTCTCTCTGTGTGTGTGTGTGTGTGTGTGTGTGTGTGTGTGTGTCTGTCTTTCTCTCTCTCTTTCTCTCATTTTTATGTCTCCTTCTTCTGTCAGTCCACCACTCCCGGTCTCCTCTCGAGTTCTCTCTTCCCATTGATGGTCAATTTCCAATACAATAGCCCTGGCCTCTGGCCTTTTTCTCAATTCCAAACTCAGGATGGCTCCTTTCAGTCCATCACAATGTTTATCTCACTGGGGTGTCTGTGGTGTCTCAAAAAAAAGTCCGCCAACACTGCTTTCCTGATGGACCAAAGCACATTCCTTCTAGGGGCAAAGCCCTCAAACTGACTTTCACCTTGGGTCAAGTTTTATTCCATTCACAGATTTTGTCATGAAATATCTTGTTTTCTACATCTATGGTGAGTCTAAGTTTTGATGGATATAGTAGTCTGGGTTGGCATCTGTGGTCTCTTAGTGTGTGGATGACCTCAGCCTCAGCCCTTCTGTCTTTCATGTTCTCTTGTGAGAAGTCAGATGTAATTCTGATGGTCTGCCTTTATATGTTACATGGCCCTTTTCCCTTACTACTTTTAATATATTTTCTTTCTTCTGCAGATTTAGAGTTTTGATTATTAAGTGGCATCAGGAATTTCCATTTTGGTCTAGCCTATTTAGTCTTCTGTAGGCCTCTTGTATGTTCAAGGGTATCTTTTTCTTTAGTATGGGGAACTTTTCTTCTTTGCTTTTCTTGAAAACGTTTTCTGGTCCTTGGTCCTCTTTTTCATCTACTCCTATAATCCTGAGATTATGCCTTCTCATGGTGTCTTTAATTTCTTGGATGTTTTGTGTCACAAAATTTTCTGTTTTACTATTTTTTTTTTTGAGAGAGAGAGATGTACCAATTCCTTCTATTGTATCTTCATCCCCTGAGATTCTCTCCTCCATATGTTGCATTCTCTTGGTTATACTTGTCTGTTCAATTCCTGCTTTCTTCTCTAATTTTTCCATGTCAAGGGTTTTCTCAATTTGAGTTTTTAATCGTGGCTAGTTCTGTTTTCATGTCTTCAACTGCTTTACTCATTTCCTTCACCTGTTTGATTGTGGTTTCTTGTTTCTCGTAGGTAGTCTCTTTTTGTTTCTTTGTATTATCCTGAATTTCTTGGAAGGATCTATTTATTTCCTCTTTATAATTCTCAAATAACTGTATATGCATAGTTTTAACGTCAGTTTCCTGAGATTCATCTGCATTAGAGTATCCACTGATGTCTGTGATTTCTAGTGAAGCTATGCTGTCCTGGTTTTTGTTGTTTGTCTTTTTACCCTTTCCTTTAGGCATCTGCTGAGAGGTTGTGAGATTTCTAAGCTGGCAGTCATGGGAGTGAGTACCTTTGGAAAACAGCTGCTTCATATACTGGATTGGCAGTCACTGTCCTGGGTCTAGATTCGTCCCAGCTCTGCCACCTAGGATTAGTGACTTCATAGGGTTCCTCTGGCTACTTGTTCTCCTCAGAGAAATCAGCCACAGAGTAGAACAGTGGCTTGGAAGCCAGAATTCTATGTTGCTTCCACTGTATTTATTCTTTGTTCATCTTCAGGCCTACCCTGCTCCAGTACTCTAAAGGGCACAGGGTGCTTAGAGATTGTGGTTCCCAACCCTGGGGAAAGATCAGCCTCGGTGGGGTGAGGGCGGGGACTTCTTTTTATCCTCCCCACTTGTTTAGCCTGAGAATTCCCCAAGACTGTGTTTTGGATAGAAGCCCATTCGCTCACCTGTTCTATGCACAACACAGCCACTCATCATGTAGCAGCCACCCACAGGGGTCCTTCTGTTCCCAAGGGATGCCTTGCTCTCTCCTGTATTAGGAGGAGCACAGGGTGTTCGAAGTTTGTCTCTTCCAAACCAGGAGTTGTCCAGCTGCAATCAGGGGGACCTTAGTGTTCTTGGTTCATTACCTTTAGTCCATTTCCCAGCCTCTGCTGCTCTGCCCTCTAGTCATGTTCCTTCTTCTGCACTTCCATCTTGTCCCCGCCCAATAACATCTTTTTAAAAAAAGATATCTCTTTATTATGTATACAAGTATGCTGTCTTCATGTACACCAGAAGAGGGCATTGGATCATAATACAGATGGTTGTGAGCCACCATGTGGGTGCTGGGACTTGAACTCAGGACCTCTGGTAGAGCAGCCAGTGCTCTTAACCAATAATGTCTTCCAATGACATTTTCTGGAAAACAGTACTGAATGTGAAAACTCAGCTCCCTAGAGTTAGAAATACTGGGGGAAACATTCCTGAAATTCATAAGGGGAAAGATTCAGTAGTAAAATTAAAATCTGTGAGGAAAGCCAAAGCAATAGCATGGATATAGCTAGAACACTATTATCAGAGCTTGAAATCAAGTAGAGTATGGAAATTAGTAAGACATGAAGATGAAACGTTCTAGAGGTATGAAACAATTAAAACACACATCTATGAATCATGTTTCTGGGAAAAGCAGAATACTTTTACATGGTAGTGACAGAATATATTTAACATGAAATACTAACAAAAGTTTCACCAAGTTTGAAGAATGAGATGCCTGATTCTGTACAGATGACTTTTCGAATACTAAAGGAGACCATAATAGAACCTTGCCCATCACATTATTGAATGAAAAAGAGGGAGAGAGCACACTAGTCCACCATACCCCAACAGCTCAAAGAATCCCAGGGACCACTAACATTGCCACAGAACCCTCCTAGCTTACACCCAACTGCCTCACCTCTACTCATCACTCTATCCCAGCTCACACCTCCAGTAGAAGCCCATTGCTCCACCAAAGGCCACTATGGTATGCAGAACCCCAGGTAGGCTACTCTCTGTTGGACTGCCCTAAATCACTCAAAGGCTTCCCAAACTAACATCAACAAGCCCTTCCCTTCATATCACTATGTCCCATCCTTGCAACACTTGCAGAGAACCCCCACTTAGACCAGATGACACACCAGTAGCCAGAGCTCCAGCACCCAACTTGGCCAGAAAACCCTTCCTTAACCACAGCCCATTCAGCCATTAGAAGCCCAGCCACCAACTTGACCTGAGACCCTCTGCTCAACCACACACCATTCCAGCCTGAAAACCAGAGAGGAAACAGAAGCCATAGAACAAAACACCCATCTAACAAAGACAAACTTAGAAAAAATTGACATTTAGATCTATAATCACCCCAAACGCAGATGATCAAATGCCAGTATAAAAATCAATAATAACCAGGGGAATATGTCACTACTATTGTCCAACTATCCTAATACAGCAAGCGCTGAGTATTCCAACACTGATGAAGCAGAAGAAAATGACCTTGAAAACAACTTTATGAAGAAAATACAGGTTTTTATTTTATTTATTTTTATTTATTTATTTTTTGGTTAACCTTTTTTTTTTTTAATTTTATTTTATTAATTTATTCTTGTTACATCTCAGTGTTTATCCCATCCCTTGTATCCTCCCATTCCTCCCCCCCCCCATTTTCCCATTATTCCCCTCCCTTATGACTGTTCCTGAGGGGGATTACCTCCCCCTGTATATTCTCATAGGGTATCAAGTCTCTTCTTGGCTACCCGCTGTCCTTCCTCTGAATGCCACCAGGTCTCCCCCTCCAGGGGACATGGTCAAATGTGAGGCACCAGAGTACGTGAGAAAGTCATATCACACTCTCCACTCAACTGTGGAGAATATTCTGACCATTGGCTAGATCTGGGAAGGGGTTTAAAGTTTACCTCCTGTATTGTCCTTGGCTGGTGCCTTAGTTTGAGCCCAAATCTGCCTATCATATTGTTCTACTTGTAGATTTCTAGAACCCTCTGTATCCTTTTATTTTGCTATTCTCCCATGCGTCTCTCATTTAGAATCCCAATAAGATGCCCTCCCCTCTGTCCCAGTTTCCTGGTAAGTGAAGGCTTTCATGGGACATGCCCCTTGGGCTAGTATGCAGATATAAATGAGTATATACCATTTGATTCTTTCTGCTTCTGGGTTAACTCACTCATTATGATAATTTCTAGCTCAATCCATTTATCCACAAATTTCGGGAATTCCTTGTTTTTAATAGCTGAGTAGTATTCCATAGTGTATATGTACCACAGTTTCTTTATCCACTCTTCTACTGAGGGACACTTAGGCTGTTTCCATGTTCTGGCTATTATGAATAAGGCTGCTATGAACATGGTTGAGCAAATTTTCTTGTGTGCTGGAGTATCTTCTGGAAATACAGGTTTTTAAAGAGGAAATGAACAAATCACTTAACGAAAATGGGAGAGCACAAACAACTGGAGGAAAATAATGAACCTCTTAAAGAAAGCAAAGCAAAACAAACAGTTGAAGGATGTGAATAAAACAGTTCAAGACCTGAACATGTAAATAGAAGTAATAGAGAAAACACAAACTGAGGGAATACTGGAAATAGAAAACCTAGGTAACTGAACAGGACCTCTAGTGGATACAAACATGTTTTTGTTTTGATCCCAAGTATGGAATGGGGAACACACTTGCGAGATAGCAGCAGTGTTTATCCACGTAGAAGTCAAACCACTTTATGGGAGAACTTGGTTTTTGCCAACTGAAAAACATCCTAGTACAGACTCTAAGAAGATTGTGTGTGTGTGTGTGTGTGTGTGTGTGTGTGTGTGTGTGTGTGTGTGTGTGTGTGTGCCCAAAACAGGAGGCTGGGGATTTTTCGTCTTAGTATTGTTTGGCTGTTCGTCACTCCACTGCAAGATGTTCTAAGAGACAACTGTTCCAGCGAAAGCTTCAAGGCCCTGGGCTCAGGCTGAGGCTCCATTTCCAGTTGCTTCAGGTTCCAGCAGCAACTGTAGTGGTTCTGCTAATATGCTGAAGTCCTATAGACTATGCCAGGAGAATAAGTCTCAAGAACTGAATCCAACAAGGTCTATTAATCCTGTTCCCCTAAATCTCCTTCACTCCTATCTAGGATAGGTGGGTTGGGAGGGAGGTATAAGCATTTAACCAACCCCAAATAAAGTAGGTTTGGAAAAGGTGAAGCCTACAAGGAACTACAGACACAAGCACCACCAACAGAATAAAAGATGGATGTAGACTCTCAGGCATTGAAGATCCGATAAGAGAAACAGATATTTTGGTCAAAGAAAATGTAAAATCTAAAAAGTTCCTAACATGAAACATCCAGGATATGTGGGACACTATGGAAAGGCTGAACCAAAGAATAATAGGAATAGAAGAAGGAGACGAATACCAGCTCAAAGGCCGAAAATCATTTTAAATAAAATACTCAAAAGTTTCCTAATCTAAAGAACATGCCTGTAAAAGTACAAGAAGCATACAGAACACCAAATAGATTGGAACAAAACTAAAAGTCCCAGCACCGCATAATAATTAAAACACTAAACACAGAAGAAAAAAATTACTAAGGGCTGCAAAGGAAAAAGGCCAAGTAACATAAAGGCAGACTTATTAGAATTACAACTGACTTCTCAATAGAGACTCTAAAAGCCAGAAAGACCAGAACAGATGTTTTTCAGACTCTAAGAGACCACACACAAAAGCCAGCCCAGATTACTATACCCAGCAAAACTTTCAATCACCATAGATAGAGAAAACAAGATATTTTGTAATAAATATCAAATTTAAACAATATCCATCCACAAATCATGGCCTATGCAAGAGACTAGAAGGAATCTCTAACTTAAGGAGGCTCACCTAGGGCATGTGCTTCACTTACATACCAGCCCCTGGTGCCCTCCACCCGTCCTCTGCACTACTGCAGACCCTCTTATCTATGTACTGTGCTTCTTCCAGAACTCTGTTCTACCTCTGCCTGTCACATCACTCTGGCCTGAACGGACACAGTTCACATAGCAGCCATAATCAAGTGGAGGCATGTCAATTTAATTAATGACTTATTTTTGAGACAGGGTTTCATATACCCTAAGCTAGTCTCTTCTGCATATCCTAACCACCCTAACATCTGGAGAAAATGTTCGAGGGTCCATATTCATCTTGGTAATTTGCATAGAAATGTAAGTTGGTCTTCCCGGCCCTAGTGGATACCTCAGCACTCCTTCTTGCCCACACAGATCTAGAGAGTGAGTAGAGATTTGCATTCTCTCCTGTATTTTTGTGCAGGGGGTTCTTGGGAACATCTAAAAGGAAGAGTGTAGGGAAGCTGTGTGGGTGTGGGGTCTCAGCTTTTCTTTATGTCAACATGAGATGTCTTCCTTAAGCACATTACACACTTTAAAATCTTTTTTTTAAGATGAATTTATTACATACACAGTGTTTTTGTCTGCATGTATGGCTGTGCGCCAGAAGAGGATGCCGATCCCATTATAGATGGTTGTGAGCCACCATGTGGTTGCCAGGAATTGAGCTCAGGAACTCTCTCCAGCAATACAAATTCATTGTATGAGATGGTTTGCAGATTTTTTGGTCACTCTGTAACTTGACTTTCCATCCTTTTTCTTTTTTTTTAAAGATAGGGTTTCTCTGTGTAGCCATGGTTGTTGTGGACTTGCTTTCCAGACCAAGCTGGCCTCGAACTCACAGAGATCCACCTGTCTCTGCCGCCCAAGTGCTGGGATTACAGGCCTGTGCCACTGCACCTGGGTAACATTACATACGTTAAAAACAAAACAAAACAAAACAAAAAAAACCCTGAAAATTACCAAGGTTTCCCAAAGTCTCCACCAGGGAGGCCAGGGGCGTCTTCTCACCTGTTCTGCTGGCACCCTGGAGGCTGAGATAGGAATTTTGAGTTCTGGGCCAGCCTGGACTGTTTAGCAAAACTCTGTCTCACAATGTCCTCCCCACCAGGTCCAATAATAAAAATGTGGGGAGCCCCCAGGACCACACAGTATGAGCCCATGTGTGGAAATGTCTGGAGCAGGAAGCTCTACAGATTCAGGAAGCAGAACTGGGAAAGGAGCAGAAGCAACTGCTGCCTTTATGACTATGGGATGTTCTGAAATTAGACCACAACAATGACTAAGCAGTATAACGAAAGCATGCTAAATGTCATTTCCCTGTGCTCTTTAATATACTGAATTTTATTCAAAATTCACTAAATTAAAGAAAGATCAGAGTCGGGTGTGGTAGGGCACACCTTTAAGCCCAGTGATCTGGAGACAGAGGTTGACATTTCTGAGTTTGGGGACAGCCTAACAGCAAGTTCCAGGAAAGCCAGTGCTACATAGAGAGATAATGTCTCAAAAACAACAACAACAACAACAACAACAACAACAACAAAAAATATTTTAAAAGGTGAATGGAATGACATGTATCGAAGACCAGCTTGACAGCACAGGGGAAACTGAGGTGGGCATAGATCCAGTGGCTGGCAGTGACCCTTCAGACTTTGAGGGCAACTTTCTAAGCCAGAACTGACTGTTGTCATCAATGGCTTCCACTGATAGTGGAGAACTGAGGGGACAGAATTAAATTGCTGGCACCAGGAGAGGGATGATAGCTTCCTGGCAGGGGCTTAGAATGTGGTTACATCCTGTTTTTCTTTACATGAATGATTACACTGAGTATACGTAAGAAAATACCTTCACATGATCAAATGTTCTATGTACTATGGGTGAGAAACCTACATGAAAATAAAAGTTTTTTTTTCCAAGAACCCACATACATTTGTAACTAACCCCATTTGTTATATACTAATAGAGTAGGAGCAAGCAAGGTGACTACTCATCCAGCTTTTCTTTACTGGCAAGCTGTAATACATGTTTTTTAAAAAAGAATCAATTCTCCTAAAAAGTACTTTTATAAAAAATCTTAAAAGAATCACAAATCTAAATTTGTATGTAAAAAACCAGCCATTTCTACTTTAAATCATAAAGGTGCTCATCTACTCATTAATATTTTTATTAAAGCATATCAGCAAGCTGAGGGCAAAAATAAGTATAAGAATCTAGTCACCTTGCAGTTGAGCTTCAGTGAGAGTGTCATGGGAGCTAGTGGTAATATGGGCCATTGTTCTTGCTTCAACAACCTCAAAAAGTCCCTAGCTTTACTATTAAGGTTGTACATTTTCATAACTTCAAATTGTTCTCTAAACTTTTCTGTATCAGAACCAGTAACAAATACCTAATATTATTAAATAATCTATTTTTTACCTAAAATATTCTAGGTCAGAGCCACTAGAGAAAACATCTTTACCAAACCTTGCTAAACTATCTGTTTTCCCCAGTTGTTTCCAGGCTTGGTGGTCATCTATATCTACATCTATAGGCTCTTTTCAAGGGTGGTGGTTGAATCATTAATCTGCTCCAGCAGCAATACCTGAAAGAGATCAAGCATTGTTATTGTGAGTGTCAATGATACTGCCCAGTGAGGGGCTGGAAGCACCCCCCCCCTTATAGTATCCACACAATTCATGTATTAGGAAGATTATGAGGACCTCAAGGGTAACATGTAGAGCTACCCTCCATAACAACTTGAAGTTCTCAGGACTCATAGTTCTGTGGATTCTGCCTCACCAAGACTAGTCCACTGTGGGTATGCTAACTGGTGGGCCACATTCCGTGAGTTCTAGAGTTGATTTTGCTGTTCCTCCTGCTCATTCTTCCAAAAGAAACGTCTTGAGGTCCTCAGTTCCATCCGGAGGACCCTGTGGTAGATGGAGAGAACCTGGAGGTTGTCCCTGCCTCCACTCAGGCACCATATCTCTGTCCACTGCAAAGAGCAGTGGGTTGGGTTTAATGGTCCTTTTCATTTGAGTAAATTTCTGGTGTACTCTGGGATGTCCTCTTATCTCCCCTGTGCAGCTGAAGAATCCCCTTCACTCAGCCTCCTGGGTGCAGGAATGCAGAGGTGCATGGACCTCCACATTGCATTGCATTTATTGAGCACACCTGGCTGGTGCTCAGCAGGGACTTCCTGTGTTAAGTGGCCTTCCTCTCTTCTCCCTGTCATCTTGCCCTTGTTTGCTGTGCAGGGGCTTGAAGTGGGCAGGACAGAGGCTGGGTAATGTTGGCCTTCGTCCATTCACTCCCTGGCTCTGCACAGTCAGACATAGTGGGGAGGAGAAATCATCTAGATCTCATGCATTCTAGACCAAAGTAAGGAGAAGGTGAGTTCTCAGGTGGCATCAACATGGAGGAAGTGGCATTCCAGGAAAGGGCACAGCCAGGGCAAGGCCAAATGGCTCTACCGAAAACTCTGAGTCTTGAAGCTACTTTGAGAGTCTAAAACAGAAAGCATGGTTTCTGCTTCTGGGTCCCAGTCTTCTTCTCAGAAGGCAAGTGGACATTTGGGAGGAATTGCAAACATGTAGAGGAGTTTTGCAGGTGGAGACAGAAACAGAAGCAGAGAAGCTAGAGAGTTGTTTACTGAGGTCCCTTAGGAACACCTTCCTTTAACTCCCAGTCTCAAATCTCCCCTCCCCCATCTCAGCTGCTGTGGCATAGGTAACATTCACCAAGCTCAAGTTCAGGCTGATGAAGAAGGTTTAAGAGCTGAGCGCACTGAGAGATTGCAGCAATGTGCTGATCATCCTCAACAGCAAATATACAGAGTACAGCAAGGCTCATGAAAACTGCACCAACAGGGCTATCATACAGCTACTGGAAACCACCTGCAGGCCCCATTAGGTTCCTGGCCTCTGTGCCTCTGCCATCTAACAATGTGAGAACTCACACCTCAAGGAACTCCGTATAGTTTAGTGCCTGGTGTCCAGCAGGAGCAGGCCTTGCTCATCTTGAGTCCTATTCAGTAGACAGGTGGAGGAAAGGCTTCTCATCCAGGTACCATAGAACTATGTTTCAAGACTGGGGTAAGATTGGAGGGCACACCCTGTCATCTGCTTTCCCTGCAGAAACTGAAGAGGAGGGGCGTCGGCCCAGGGAGACCTGAACTCAAGATGGAGGAGGGACCAGAGGGTCCCACAGAGAAGCTGCTAAGGGGGTAGGAGGTGACACAGGCCTGGCTCACTCCTGCCTTGCATCTATAACAGAGGACTTAGTTGTTTTTTCTGTGAACTCTTCCAACCCTAAACACACTTCCAACATAAGAGTGTGAGATTGAACCACAAAGAGTAGGGATAAAGGGCCAAAGAGGACAGCCACTTCTATGGAAGCTGGTCTCACCTTGAATGGGTGTGGAAATAGTCCTGTAGGAATGGGTGTTATGAGCCAGGCTTTGAGCGGCATGTGAGAATCCATCAAAAAAGTCCTAGTCTGGTCTGGCTGAGGGGAGCACCCTTTGGCATCCAGGAGTGAGACTTGTCTTGACTGGGCTGTGGACAAGGCTGTAAGATTTAAAGAGGACACCAGCCAGAAAGCTTATCTACCTCATCAGTCTCTCAATCCCACTTCCTGCCTCCCTCCCCTACTCTCATCTCTAGCAATCGCAGCATGTGTGAGGATGGTCCTTCCTGCCAAGTGGCCTCCTTTTCATAGCCTCTGATCAGCATCAAGTCCCAGAGCTGGTCTTGTATCCCTGGCCCTCTAGCAATTTCCCATCTCTACCCTTGCTCCACATGCCAGGCCCTGGCAAAGCCACTGTGGCCTCTACCTCCTTGGACCACTTGCCCTTCTTCCACTCACTCCCAATTTGCCCTCATCTCCCCACCCTTACCGTCACCCCTAACCTACCAAGCACCCCCAACTTCCCACCACCCTCTCCCATGGCTCCACCCTCCCACTCCCTCCTACCTTCCCATCCTCCATCACATCCCACACCCACACTGGCTCGATATGAGTCGATAGTTATGTCATCATGGCTGGTGGGAGTGGGACTGGGAGGGAGAGGGGATTGCATGAGGTGACCAGGATTCTATGCTAGACTGGGGCAAGAAGGGACAGTGTTTCAGAAAAGTAAAAAGGAGACCACCCGAAGATGGCTCAAGGGTTAAAGGTACTTGCTATCAGTCTTGTCAGCTTGAGTTCTAATGATGGCCTATGTGGTAGAAGAATTAACTGCTCCTGGCAGGTGCTCACACACATACACACATGAACTCACAAAGTTAATTTATATAGGGAGAGGGAGGGAAAAGTTTCGGTGGCAAGAGAGCTTGCTATGCCAGCATTAGTATCTTAGTATGAATCCCCAGCACCATATAAAAACCCAGATATGATCCAGGTACCTGTAACTCTAGTACCATGGAGTGGGATGGAAACAGGATCACTGTGGCTTAGTATCCCATCTCTGGGTTTAGTTGCAGGCCCTGTCTGGAGGAAACAATATAGAGAGTGGCAAAGCAGGACATTAAATTCCCCCCTTTCTAGCCTCAGCTGCTGTGTCAGTACCATCCCACAAGTAGACAGACATAACATATATAAAAACAAAGGAGGTAAGATGATAGTTGTGGGATTATGTGACTAGAGTTTGGTTCCCAGAACCCTGGTAACAAACCCAGTGTCTAGCACACTGGAAGATGGAGGCCAAGGATGACATAAGCTTGATGGCTGCTAACCTAGAAACTCAGCTTCATGTTTAGGGAGAGACCTTGCCTCAAAAAGGACATGGAAAATCGTCTTAGGCTTTCTGTAAGGGGACAGGCAAGTATACTCCAGAACTCACACAGGGACCTATATGAATATCAAACATACAAAACACACACACACACACACACACACACACACACACACACACACACACACACACACACAGTTTTTGAAGGGATGGGATATCTTTAGGCAAGCATGATGTTTTGACAGCACTTGTTGCTCTGTGTTCAGTCTCCGGAGAAAAGTCACATGACGGAAAAAATCAACTGATCTCACAAGGTTTCCTTTGATTTTCACATGCACACTGTAAGCCTCTTTTACATTGGAAAGAATCAATGAAATGAAGAGTTGGTTCTTTCAGAAAATCAGTAAGGTTGGTAAACCCATAGCCAAATTAAATAAAAGATGGGATAGATGTAAATGCGTACAGTTGGAGACAAAGAACTGACACTGAAGAAATCTGAAGGGTCATAGGAACATACTTTAAAACTCTGTATGCAATAAAATTGGAAAACCTAAAGGAAATTGATAAACTCCTTGATTTATATTGCCTGCCAAAATTAAGATTAGACAAGCAAGTTAAACAAACCTATAACCCCTAGTGAAATAGACATAATAATTAAAAGATCTCCAAACCAAAAATAGTGTGGAGTCAGATGGTTTTAGGACAGGATTCTACCACTTTCAAGCAAGAGTTAATAATGCCAATAATCTTCAAATTGTTTTACAAAATAGAAACAGACTGAGTATTGCCAAATTTATTTTATGAGTCCACATTTACCCTGATACCCAAACTATATAAAGACTTAACAAAGAAAGAATTACAGACCAATTTCTTTTATGAACATTGATGCAAAACTACTCCATAAAATTTTGCAGACTAAATGAAAAATATTTTAAATAGATCATCCATCATGATCAAGTAGACTTCATCTCAAAGATGCATGGATGATTCAATATACAGAAATTGGTAAAGGTAATCTACCATATAAGCAACCTGAAAGATAAAAACCACATGATCATCTGATTAGATACATAAAAGGCCTTTGACAACATCCAACACCCCTTTATAATAAAAGTCCTGAAACGATTATGGATGCAAAGGATGTACCACAACATAACAAAGGAAATTTACAGCAAGCCTATAGCGAATATCAACTTAAGTGGAGAGAAACTCAGAGCAATTCCACTAAAGTCAAGAACAAGACAAGGCTGTCCACTCTCCATACCTAATCAATCAATATAGTTCCTGTAGTCTTGGCTAAATCAATAACACAACTAAAGAAAAGGAGATATGAATAGGAAGAAAAGACATGTGCAGGTGATATTATTGTATACATGAAGGACACTAAAACATCTAGAAGGAAATTTACAGTTGACAAACACTTTAGTAAAGCAGTAGTATACAAAATTGCCTCACAAAAATCACTAGCCTTCCCGTGTACAAATAGTAAAAGAACCGACAAAGGAATCAGGGAAACAGTACCGTTCACAACAGGCTCAAAAGTTATATCTCAGGATTCCTCTAAGGAAGCTAATAAAAAACTGATATAGTCAAAACTTTAAGACATTGAAGAAAGGAGCTGAATACAATGTAAGAAGATGGGAAGATGTCCCATGCTCATCAACTGGTAGGATTACTATAGTGAAAATGACCATCAAATCCAAAAGCAGCCTACAGATTCAATGCAGTCCCCATCAAACTTCCAACACGATGCTTTGCAGAAATAGAAAGGACAATTTTATTTACTATGTGAATCTTAAAATGTTTAGACATGAAAGCCAGTGTGTATATATTTCATGAAAATAAAGACAAAGCTATGTAACAATCACAGCTAAGGGCTGTGATAAGAGTGGGAATGGGCAGAATTGTGGTAAGAGAGGGCCTATGAATAATATACAATATAGAACAAGGAAAATAAAAGTGAAGAAGAATTTTAATACACCTACAGAATTTTATTACTTGCTGTAATTTAAAATATTTTTGAATTTTATTTCATATTAAATATATGATATTCAATTTTGAAAACTTATAAATTAATATTATATTGAGAGAAATATATAAAACATTTATTCTATTTATAAGTATAAATAACTAACTTACATTTCGGAGTCCTCAAATTTTAACAACCATAAATTTTTCCCCAATACATACATGCATTTTAATACACATATATACATATGTACCATATGAAGGGCTATGGATGGGGGCTGATAAGGACCTGTCCCCATGAACAGGTGCTGTCTTCATTTGGGAAACCTGGGTGCAGGTGTTGCACAGTTCTGGAATCTGCATCAAACAGTGTCTAGCCTGAAGTTGACAGTCCAAGGACGTCTCCATTTTCTACCACTTAAAAATGATCAGGGAAGAAGTCAGTACCTGTAAGTGAGATGCTCTCCTTTTCTCATAGCACCACAGCACTCAGGCCCTTACAGCAGCGGGGCACACATGCCTCTGAGCTCCGCTTGAGCAGCACTTCTGTTCACAGACAGGTGCTGACGGCTTTGTTGTTTCTGCTGACCACGGCATGTCATGTTTTCTGAGATGTTTTTGTGTTCCTTTGTGTTGATATGGTGCATGGGAGCACGATGTGAGCTCCCTCCTTGCCTTCCCCTCGAGCTCTGATACAGTGCCTCTTTCTCACTTCATTGGAACTTTGCTAGTAGGCAGGTGGTCTAGTTCATAATTTCCTAGAACTTAACATGACTTTGCAAACTTTCTTCAGTTTATGGCATTATTCAGCAGCACTCAGAAGCCTGGTTTAGGTATCCAGAACCAATTGAGCACTCCGGCCAGGCAAACATTTCAAAAACAACAGCTTGAAGAAGTGGCAGTGGTCCACAAGATGGCAGCAGTGAGTACCTATTATATCCGAGTAGTGGAGGAAGATCAGAGATTCCAAGTCCAGTGAGTAAAATGGCCTTGACTTCACAACACCAAACTTCGAGTTTCCTGGACATGAGGGCACATCCTGGGAACAGGGGACACACAGGTCCAGGCACCCTGTGGCTGTCTTCCAGGTTCAGAAATACCTCAAGGTCCCGTGCTTGCAGCCCTTTGCACTGTTGGCTTTTTCGAACACAGATCCAAGTGCTCTCCAATCCCCCTACCGGACGTTCCTCCCTCTTCCCTGAGGGCCACATCCTGGGGGGATGGCAGGGCTGGAGGACAGCATTGCTACCTCTAAAGCATGGCTCTGCTGTTTCCAGTGGAGACAGGCTGAAAAATAGAATCATAGAGGATCTTGATCCCAAGATGGTGGAATCCAGCCGAATCTGAGTGTTCTGGGAGCTCAGCATATGCTTGATCAGCAATCCACAGCATGGTTGCATCCAAAACACCTGCACTCTTTCATGTTCCTCAGAACTTCTCCCTGACACCACTCCGGACTCCAGAAACTTGTATATCCAGCCTTCAGTTCAGTTCTTTCCTGAACAGCAGGGGACATCCCGGGAGCTGTGGGTACACAGTCACAGGTCCCCACAACTGTCTCCCAGGTCCAGGAATTCCACAGGGTGCCAGGCTCATGTCCCCAACAGCTGGCTTCTTCTATAGTCAGAATATAAGAAAGTAGAAGGGAGAAACCAGAGTATCATTATGACCTACTCTCCAAGGACAACATAATTCCTGAAATAATTTGGTGGTGGCACAGCCCAGTTTTACTCATCCTGGGAGGTGATAATGAGAGGGGGTGGGGACCATAGGGGACTATTTTGGAAGCTGGTTACTGTAGGGGTAGGGACATTTGTGGGAATCATCCTCCAAACTGCTCTGTTTATTTCCTTTTTCCTTATCAAGCCAGCTGCTCTGGTAGGTGCTACCTCTCCATGTCAGGTTCAGGCTGCCAGGAGAGCAGATTCTTCTGTGGGTATTGCTGGTTGTAAATGAAGATTATCCTGTCACAAAAGCCATTCTGGAAAGTAGTGAGGGAATCAGCATAAAGCCTCAAAAGCCTATTCATGTGACTTCTTCACCTTGCAACCTCAGCGAGGAAGCGTTACTTGTGCTTCAATTATCTTTAAAAAGTAAAGAACATTCTATTTAGCTGCCCTAGATTGGGCACAGCTAACACAACAGTGCATTCTTCCAGTGCCTGAGGCAGTGAGTCTCTAAATGAAGTTTATTTAATGAAGAAATTAGTTCCAGTTGGATTCTTGAGATGGAATTACGGGTCCATCTGAAACAAACTGGGAGGAGCAGCAAGCTCAAAGGTTGAGGAAAAGCTAATGAGAACTGTTTGTTAAGGATCTTCCCCTCTGATTTTTATCTATGCATCCCTCCTGCTTCTCTTAGCCTCTGCATCACCTAATAAGCACATCTCCTCTCTCTTGGTCTTCTGATTGGCTCAGCATGAGCACAGGTCCAGCATGGGTCAACCAGAAACATGATGACTCAACTCAGAAACTTTTGATGAGTTGGTGAACTTGGCACCAACCTACTAGTGGTGTTTCATGCCCAAGAGATAGAAGAAGAACCAGGAGCACCCCACCCCATTGCTGTAGACTAGCTGTGGTAGCATCCAACTTTATAAGCTCTCTTTTGGTTTAAGCCAGTTTGGATCACCCAGTTCTTCCAACCATGGACTATCTGGCCAGTGTCAGTCTCCTTTATGATCAGGTGGTACCTACTCTTCTTTGTCCAATTCAGTGCTTTGGAAACATAGAGTATCAATTATCTTTCTTCCCGTTAAACATGTGGCTTTTTGGATATGCTCATTTTCTACTCACTAGACACTGGCTGTTCTGCATCTGGGATTTAAGACAGGTTCATCTTTGCACAATGGTGTTCATGAAGCTCAGTGTCAGTTATACAGTTGCTGACACATTGAACCTGAACCTCTCCATAACACTTTTCAACTGCTGAAACATGGAATGCAATCCAAGAGGCCTTTGTTCTTTGTTGCCCATCTAAAGTGGAAAAGAATGAACTACCTTAAGACAGGGAGGCTGAATCCTTGTTTTTTCTTCAGGCCAGTTTTTCTAACTGTTTGCTTTGCATGAAAAGTTAAACCATTTCCAGAATCTCCCTACCGCCTGCAAGCATTACAGTTTCAGAATTACACACTCTGTTGCTCTGCAATTAAGCAATAATGCAATTAGAAATGATGTGCAAAAGATGATGCTCTGTGGGGCATCTTCTTTAAAATGCTTTGTTTAAATATTGAGCTCAGTGTCAAGAAAGACTAAACATACATGTTTTTATTTCATAATGTTGTAAGGAATTGTCTTAGAACAGTTGTGGGCTATGAGTCATCACTTCTGTGCAGCCTGCACTTTTCTGGTATAAGCTGTATCCAAGATCCTCTCACTCTTGTGGTACCAACTCCGCTCATCACTGTGCAGTAGGGATGATTCTACAGGCAGATTGCGTCTTCCCTCACTTTTTCATGTCTTACTGAGAACCAAATGACAATTACCTTGTAACAACTACCATCTTCCCTCTCTTGTCCCTCTCAGGACAATGGGCTTCTGGGTCAAGGTGGTACATTATAGGAGGCCTGTTCCCAGACCACAGGGTTTCCATGATGGTTGCCCTAGGATGGGCTTTCTTGACATTTCTTTGACATGCTAGGGAAAATCAGAGTAACATGTCTACCTAACTGCACAAAGCTGGCCCAATGAGCATGGCCAGTGAGTACTTTGTAAATTGTGACGTCCTGCTTTCTGAGATGATGGCTTTTAACCTGAATGGTTACTGTGTCTTTCCTATTGAAGTGGCTGCACTGATGGAGCCATATCTTTAGTGTTATTATGGGAATTAGCTGTTATAGTGTTTTGTATTAGGTCAAACACATGAAATTGCTAATATTCAATTATTTTTAGCCATTTTATTAAATAGTTTTGCATATACATTTATATTTATATATATTAAATTATCCACAGCAAAAAGAATGATGAAACAGTGGCTTGTTTGCCATGTTTGAAGCCATCTCCATAAGGAGGTTCTTTGATACTCATCATCTTATTTGAGGTAAGCTGGGTGTGGCTAGGAGCTAACCTGTCTAACTGTAAATATATCTTTGAAATAATAAAAAACATCTGTAAATGCCATATTCTGTATGTTTCTGTGGTTTTTTAAAAGACCTTATCTAACTGTTTTACCTGATCTTTCTATAGAATCATATCTATCTGTTACACCTAGGATGTATTTTTTTGTGACAAAAATAGACTAGTAATTGATATCACATGATTTTTTTTGACTAACAATTAACTTATATAACTTACGTATTCTAAACAACCTGCAATAACACTTTTAAAATATTGTAAGTATACCTTGTATTATAATTGAATTGTATGGGTATAATATTGCATATTAGAATAGAAATATTATGATGTGTGTGAAGAATAATCTTAAATTTGAATTTTATACCATTGTATCTAAAATTAAACTTATTTTGCATTTGTATACAAAATTCTATACCAGTGAATTAAAAATAACCTTGTGAGTAACAATTAAGGCATTAAGTTGAGGAGTAGATTCACTAATCTACTTTTTGTCCTATCATCCCTATATATTTCTATATTCCCCCTTCTTTGTTTTCAACCTCTATCTCTGAATGAAAGATAAAAAAAAAAAAGGAGAGACATTCCTGAGTACAACTTTGTTTTCTATCTAAATAAGACCAATAATAACTTACAACCAATTCCCAATGAAAATAAACATCTATCCCCCAAGAAAGCAACCAAAAACCTATGCAGTCCCCATTAAGGGAAATGGGGTGTCATTCTCTTAAGGTTTCTTCCAGCTGATTTGGGGCAAATAATACCTTTGTAGGGGCCCACATAAAATTGGGGAAAGTGGTTAAACAAGCTAGCAATAGCATTTTTGGTGCAGTTTACTTCATAAAAACAGCATGACTGCAGTTATTTTATCATTTTTGCCAGTAAAAATGGCTGTATCAGTGAGTTCAACTGAAGGACTTTACTAATTCATGAGGAACTAAAATCATGAATTCCTAGTTGGAGTGGACAGAGCTAATTTACGCCAAGAGTTGTTATGTGTAAAGCCTGGCTTGGCTTCTCTTTTTCCAGTGACCTCACTGTCTTCTCTTGCCTAGATGAAGCTTCATCCTTTGTGCAGAATGAAACTCGTGACCACTCTGTGCTTAGTCTCACATAATAGGAGGTGACTTAATTAAGTAACACAGTGCTTATGAAGGCTGTGTGAATGGTCTTATGCACAGTGACCCAGTCTTTGGCTTTGATCTTCCAGGAGGAAGTATTCCTTCTTTAACCACCAGTTTTTCACCCTTTGGGAGACACATTCTTGGGGACAATTTATAAAGGCCAACAGAGATATCCCAATGTCGCATGTGCTGTGGTGACGTGTACATCTTGCTGAAAACTAGAGCAATTAAATGAAGAGTAGAAAAGCCAAAATCAATCTGTTAGTGACTCTGTCTCTACAAGGTTATGTAAACAGTTTAAAATTTTCAAGAAAAGAACTTCTCCATGCATGATCCTTGGTTGGTGCATCAGTCTATGTAGGTCCCCCTTGGCCCAGATTTGTTGGCACTATAGTTCTCCTTGTGGAGCTCCTGTCCCCTTCAAGCCCTTCTATCCCCATCTCTTCTCTAAGTCGCCCTGTGCTCTTCCCCAAAGCTTAGCTGTGAGTCTCTTGCTTCGACCCCCTGATGAGTAGAGTCTTTCAGAGGACTTCTATGGTAGGCTCGCTTCTTGTTTCTTCTTCAAGCATTTCCAGTGTCTATTCTAGTTGCCCTTCTGAATGAACATTCACCTAGCTGTGGTCAGTCAATAGGCAGCACAGTCTCCATACAAGCCCCATAATATGGAGAACAGGGACTGCCTCTGCCATGGACTTGTTGCCCACTCATTGATCACTTCCCCCTGGCAAGGCAGCCATGCTAGCTCCAACAGAAGTATAGTGTGCAGGCAGTCCTGATGAGACATGATAGACTGGGGTCAGATAGTAGGGGAGGAAGACTCCCCCTTTCTCAGGACTAGGGGAAGGGGGAGGGGGAAGAGAGAAAGAGGGTAGGATTAGGAGGAGACAAGGGAGGGGCTTACAGTCCGGCTATAAAGTGAATAAATAAAAAATAAACCAATTTAATTTTTAAAAAAGAAAAGAAACTTCACTTAAAAAACAAACAAACACCCAAAGTGGTGGAATTCAGCTTTCACTTCTCAGGGTGCTTAGAGACCATGCTATTTAGTAAAATGTGTTAAGAATCTCTGTGAGAATCATAGCAAAGACATATAAAGGAGCATTCTCCAGGCTAGCATTTCTGACTTTTTATTTCTTTGATATTGGGGGGGGGGTATTACAGTTGTAGCTGTATGTGTATGTGTGTGTGTGAGAGAGAGGGGGGGGAGGGAGAAAACAAGAAGAAGAAGAAGAAGAAGAAGAAGAAGAAGAAGAAGAAGAAGAAGAAGAAGAAGAAGAAGAAGAAGAAGAAGAAGAAGAAGAAGCAGCAGCTAGAGGTCAACCTTGGCTGTTTTTCCTAAGGAGCCACCTTGTTTTTAAATTTTTAACCTTGTGTTAAATTATTGTGTTTGTGCAGTGCATACATGTGAGTATGTGGATGTGTAGGCTTGTGTATACCCATGAAGAGGCCAAAGCAGGCTGTCAGATGTCTTCCTTTATTGCCCCCTCCCTTGTTACTTGGTCAGATTCTCTTACTAACCTGTAAAATCTTCATTTTGGCTAAACTGGCCAGCTATTGACTCTCAACATCCTCCTGTCTCTGCCAGTGCTGGGTAACAAGCATATGCATCTATGCCCAGCATGTTTTCATGCCTCCCATTTTACCTAGAACTGGAATTACAATTATGTACCATCACATATAGTTTTTGTTTTTTTTTTTTTTATGTAGGCTCTGGGATATTGCAGGTCCTCATGGTTGTTAATCAAACATGTTATTCATTGAGCATTAATGTCAGCCCTATTTCTAACTAAAGCCAAGAAGATTTTTATTTTCATTTTCTGTGTGTGACTGTTTTGCCTGAACATATTGTCTGTGTACCATGTGTGTGCCTGGTATGCTCATAGAAGTCAGAAGGGTATCTAATCTCTTGAAACTGGGGTTACAGGTGGGTGTGAATCACCATGTGGGGGCTGAGAACTAAACTCGGGTCCTTTAGAAGAACAGCAAATGCTATTGATGTATGAAACAGCCCCACTCCATCTCTAACTTTTAAAAACCTGTAAAGTGACTTGACTTAGCATCACACTGAACTTCTGATAATGGTATTTTCCTAAAGGGGCTTGATACAGTGGGGTTACCCAGTACATATTCTTCTGTGAGCATGCTGCATACCTGCCTGGCCCAATATTATATACATGATAAACCTTGCTATTTTGTGGCTGAAACTAACATACTTTATATAGACAACTTAAGAGAGGAAAGATATGTTTGAGCTCCTGGTTTTAAGGTTCCCATTCATCCTGCTGGGCAAGGCATGACAGAATGGAGCACAGCACATTATGGCAGCTGGAAAGCAGAGACAGGGAAATACTGTGCTCAGCTCCCTTTCTCCTCTTTTCTGGACTCCCAATCCATAGGATGGTGCTATCCACATCTAGAATAGCAAACCTCAGTTCAGTTTATGCTGTGGACATGCTCTCCCAGGGAGGCCTAGAGGCATGCTCTAGGTCTCCTAGGTGATTCCAAGGCCTATCAGCTTGGCCTTGAAGACTAAGCATGACATACCAACTTTTGCAAAAGCCACTCACTTCTCAAACAGACCTCTGTTAGCAGCTCCTTAGCACTCCATTGGGAACATTCCCCTCTCACCCTGAGGCTCTGGCTCTACTGATAGCCTGTTGACCATACCTATGAATAAGAGTGCCACAGTTTCATGGTCACTGTGGTTTAGATGGGAATTGCCTCCCCCCAGGCTCATTTTTGAATGTTTATTTCCCAGTTGATGAAACTGTCTGAGAAGGTTTAGGTGACATAGCCTTGTTGGAAGAGGTATGCCACCAGTGCCAGGATTTGAGGTTTCAGAGGACTCCTGTCATTCCCAGTGCTTCTGTGTGCCTCATGGTCGTGGATCAAGATTTGAACTGTTGGATGTTTCTTTGCCATGACAGATTCTAGCCCTATAAAACCATAAGCCAAACTTTATTTTTAAACATTTTCTTTTATAAATTACCTTAGTATCTTAGTTATAGTGTTTTATCACAGCAATAGAAAAGTAACTAAGACATAGGATAGACTTGAAGGCAGCAAGAGCCTATAGCAGATGCTCCTGGCTTCACAGCAGATCAGGACTCCATGTGAGAATGGAATTACCAGTTAGGTAAACTTCAAATGGCTAGCCAGACTTCATCTACTGAGTATTTCATAGCCTCTTCAAATAGCACTATCATCTGGGGGACAAACATTCAGAACACGAGCCTGTAGAAGCCATTTCAAATCCAAACCAAACGTATGCCACTGTGTCAACCCCAGGGCTTCAGGGAGGAGGTGGCCTCTTTCTACCTGCTGTTGAACCAGTGGGAGATGATTCTGGAGCCACACATAAAGGAGTGTGCCTGCAAACCAATAACTTCAAGGAAAGCAAGGGTGGGGATGGAAGAAGAATCAGTATTGGTAAAATTGATTTCTGTCCAATCCAGCCATGCCTGAACATCTCAGCCATGAGAGTTGTATCTTTGTTATGTATGGTTAATCTGGTCCTGGGGAGGTGCTGAGTTCATGGGAGGCTCTTCAGGAGCACACGGGTCCCTTTGCAGGAGCCGCATTCCTACTGGGGTTTACAGTGAGGCTACTGAGAAATGCAGGTGCTGAGGAGTACAGATACTGAGAAGGATGCCATACTTCGGGGAGTCAAGCTTACGTGAAAATTAAACTCAAGGAGATCACAGTGCCTGCCTGGATCTCAGTTCTGAGTCTTGGTGGTGTCGTAAGCTTGCTTTCCCAGAAGAGACATGTACAGAGGTTAGAAAGAAAGATCGGGTCCAATGGTATGCAGGATAATTAGTGTCAGGCTATTCTGTTCTGATGTGACATCCCTCCTCTAAAACACAGTGCTCTGTGGCCTTCCCGAAGCCCCATGTTTGTTTGTGAAGGTTGAAGGAATGGGTCAAATATTTTTTTCAGACTACAGTAAAATTGCACTGCTCCTCCAAATGGGTACTGCTCATGAGGGACAGTGGGCTGAACAGGTCCCTTGGCTAGTAAGAAGAGACTGACCACTTTCATGAGAACCAGTGAAGTAGGAGAGTCTGGAGCAGATGGCAGATAAGGCTGTGGGTAGTACAGGGTAGGACAGAGTAGGTTACGAGTAGAGGTTGAAGGGTGTATGCAGTATGTGTGGCACAGGTGGAACTATGGACCAGAATGCATTACAGGACAATGGCTGAGCAGGAGTGAGATATATAGGAGGCTGGGAACCCATGATAGCTATCTGAGGACTAGGTGAGGAGGGGACACCTGAAACAACCCACTCTGGCATGACCAACTGAAGTGGCTGAACCAGAAATGCCGTGCTGAGATGTAGAAAGGCGTCCTTTAATTAAACAGTGATGTTCCCATCGTGCTCCCTAGCAGATGATGGGGTGAGTCTCAGGGCTGAGATCTGATTTGATCTGATCTGATCTGATCATTACTTGCTGAAAGTAATTACTTGGCTGCAACTTTAATGGCTCGGTTTGTAGGCTGTGTTAAATGTCCCTGTGTTAAAAAAAAAAAAAAAAGTCTCATCAAAATGTCATTGACAACTCACTTCTTATCACATCTCCTCAGAAGAAAATCTTCCTTTTAATCTTTGCTGTTAAGCAAATAGGTTCTCTTGCTGGGCATGGGGGAGAGTAGGTAGCTTATTCAAGGAAGCCTGAAGAGGGGCTAAGTATGTTCTTATTAGTTTATCTCGTAACACCGTGCAACCTGCATAGCTACATTAGTAGCTCCTGGGAACCTGTCAGAGATGCAGTGTCCCAGGCGGACCCTGAAAAGTGTGCCTCAATACAATCTTCCTAAGAGGTACATGTGTTCAGGTGCTTCGTAAGGACTGCTAGGATGGGTGTGTATTCCAGCATCTTTCAGGACAAGTGGGCACCACTGAGTTCCTGCATGAGGATCAGTAGGTGAGGCTGGTGCCTTTGTTATGGTAAAGTAGATTAGAAAGAGAGAAATGCAGAGTGAGGGGGAAGGAGAGAAAGAGAGACAAAGAGTGAGGAAAAGAGGTACAAAAGCATGTTTTCTTTAGGCTGGGTGTATGAGAACAATACCAGGTCTTCAAGACCCTGAGCAAACAGAACCAGTTGTCAGAGATAGAGGATCTGTGTGGATGTGGTTTAGAATAGTAGCGATGGGCCAGCAAGATGGTTCAGTGGGTTAAAGTGCCTAATCATCGAGCCCAATGAACTGTCCCTGGGGCTCATTTAGTAGAGAAGGAAAACCCACACCTGCAAGTTGTTCTCTGACTTCCAGATACTTGTGGTGTGTAACTCCCAGCAAATGAATATATAAAAATTTCTTTTAAATGTTTTAAAAATTATTTTTTAATGAATGATTTTAGTTTTTAATCATGTGCGTGCATCTGTGTGGATATGTGCTCATAAGTGTAGGTGCCTAAGGAAGCCAGAGGTGTCAAATCCCCTAAAGGTGTAGTTATGGGTGATTGTAAGTTGTCCCAGGTGGGTTCTAACCTGAAGTCCTTTGGAAGATCAATACGTATTCATAACTTTAGAGCCATTCCCCCAGCCTCCCCCGTCCCAAAACATCTTAGAAAATGCAGCCATGATGTTTTAGTCTATCTGAGCAGTTACAGCAAGTGACAGATCTGGAGAACATCAAGTTTCCAGCTTACAAAAAGTAACTGATTGATTACCTTCTAGAGGCTGGAAGGTCCAAGAAAAATGCAGTGGAAGATTTAGTGTCTGGTGGACTTCTTACTGGCTTAATGGTAGTGCCCTCACATGGAGCAAGGAGTGCAGATCTTTCTGACATCACTTCTATAGGGGTAAAAATATTTTTAAAAGACCTCATGCTCTATTCACCCCCACAGGAACCTCATCTAAAGCCATTATTTGAAGACCTAGGATTTCACATCTGAATTTTGGAAGGATGCCAAACACCCAGATCCTAGTAGGCAGCCAGAATTTTTTTCTGGCTCCCACCCCATCCTATGACAGATGAAATTTCACCCTTGTCTGCCATGAAGCTGCCGCAGTCCTGATAAAGATGAAGAAAACTTCAGTTGTTAGCTGGGATACATGATCTCTATACAGAGCCTAACTCTGCCTATCCTAAGCTGGGGAGAATATCTGCTAATGGAAGTTAGACTCGGAAGTTCATGGGGGCCACTAATGGACCTGAGTGAGTCAGGTTAAAGAAGCCACAGTCAGGCCTATAGAGAAGGACCATCTGGCTCTTTACCAAGGCGTGTTTATGTGTTCCCTTCGTACTTTCAAACTCTAGCAGCACCTGGTAACTTGGGCTTTTATAGGTACTTGTCCGTGAGATGGAGGAAAGTAGGGGTATGGTCATACTAGCTCCCTCATTGTGAACCCATTTCTGACTTAGCTGCGGAAAATAAAATCATGGTAATTACTCAAGAAAACACTAACCTCCTGTTGATAGTTAGTGAAAGAAAAATGGAGGCACTACCCTGAACCCTGCAAAGATCTGTGTTCTAGAACAAGGATTTTATTTGAGGATGATTCCAAAAGTGCAGAGAGCATTATCTGGAAGAAAGAGCTAGTAACAGATGTGTTCTCTAGGTTGCTGTTTTGGGATGCTGAGGTGGGTTCCATGCTGCAAGCAAAAATACAGGGAAGCCCCAGGGTACCACGGCAGCTCTCTCTTTGTCTGATGAGGTTTATGGCTTAGAGGAGACTCTGGAAAGAAAAGGAGGGAGACACCAAGTGTGCCTGAGTAATTATTCTTTTGTATAGGAGCTTTGCTCAATGCTCTGGAAACTTCCATTGCAACAAGACTGAGTTATAGATGCCTAAAGGAATGGCATGCATAGTACAAGAAGCATCTGATACTGTTGCAGCACATCTCAAGGACTAGGTAATGGTGTCATGTAAACTACCTGGAATTTGGATGACTCTTTATCTCAAGGTCATCTCCAGATGGTCTTCCATCTGAATTTCCCTTTTGAATCTTTTTGATTGTTTGTTTGTTTGATTGATTTATTAATTTAATCTCTTTACAACCTGATCCGAACCCTCTCCTTCCTCTCCTCCTGGTTCTTCCCTCACATACCCCTGCCACCATTCCCCACTCCTCTTTTTTTCAGAGAAGAGGAGGTCCCTCCCAGGCACTTCAAGTCACAGCAGGAGTAAGTGCATCTTCTACCACTGGGGCCTGACAAGGCAGCCCAGGTATGGGGAAGGGATCAGTGTTAGGCAACAGAGTGAGAGGCAGTCCCTACTCCCATTCTTAGGAGATCTACATGATGACCACGCTACACATCTGCTACATATGTGTAGAGGTCTAGGTCCAGCTCGTGCATGCTCCTTGGTCGGTGGTTCAGTCTCTGTGAGCCTCATGGGCCCAGGTTAGTTGACTTTGTAGGTTTTTTTGTAGTATCCTTGGCCCATCTGGCTCCCTCTATCCTTCCCATTCTTCCACAGAACTCCCCAAGCTTGGCCTATTGCTTGGCTGTGGGTCTCTGCATCCGTTTCCATCTGATCCTGGATGAAGCCCCTTAAAAGACAGTTATGCTAGGCTCCTGTCCAGATGCATAGGAAAGCATTATCAATAGTGACAGGGGTTGGCTCTCTCCCATGGGGTAGGTCTCAAGTTGGGCCAGTCATTGGGTTGCCATTCTCTCAATCTCCTCTCCATCTTTACCCCTACACTGTTTGTAGGCAAGACAAATTTTGGGCTTAAGGGTTTATGGGTGGCACTCCCTTCCTCCACTGGAAGCCTTGCTGTGTATATGAAACTCATGCTATCTTTAAACTCATAGCAATCCTCCTGCCTCAGGCTCTTGGTTATTGGAACTAGAGGCATTTCCTACCACAGCTAGCCTTTCCTTTTATTCAAAGGAACAAGACAGTGGGTAGACAACTTAGAAACAAGCCAGAACAGAGACTACTAACTTACTGTGTGGGTTTATAGATTTCATTCTCTGATTTCTATTTTGTAGCAAGTATCACTGTAACACTCAGGCACCATGCATCTGCTTAATAAATCAAACCAATTGCTGAAAATCTTTCCTACTTAATACATCATTTTCCTTGTCCCAGACTCGTAAAATTTGGAGAAGAAATTACAAATATCTCATTTACTTGACAAATTCTGGTTTTCCTCACAACCAACAAAGGCATTCTGAATACCTGGATTGTTCTGGTTCTTTGTGACATCTCCATGTGACAGTCTTCTTCTTTTCCTCCTGTGGGAATCTGTGCACAGAACAGCCTGGCTCTGGCAAGGAGAAGAGCTGGCATTTGTTTCAGAGT